>NC_057803.1:554229277-554434296 GCF_018294505.1 Triticum aestivum | reverse complement strand
CGGCTGTCAGCGGGTGGCGGTGGGCGGCGGAGCCGAGCGCGGGGGTGGAGGCGGAGCACCGTCAGCGGGGGAGGGCGCGTCGCGGTAGCGGGTCCAGTGGAGGACGGCGTCACAGGAGGAAGAGGAGGCCTGTTGGAAATATGCCCTAGAGGCAATAATAAATTAGTTATTATTATATTTCATTGTTCATGATAATCGTTTATTATCCATGCTAGAATTGTATTGATAGGAAACTCAGATACATGTGTGGATACATAGACAACACCATGTCCCTAGTAAGCCTGTAGTTGACTAGCTCGTTGATCAATAGATGGTTACGGTTTCCTGACCATGGACTTTGGATGTCATTGATAACGGGATCACATCATTAGGAGAATGATGTGATGGACAAGACCCAATCGTGTAGTTCGTTTGCTAAAGCTTTTCTAATGTCAACTATCATTTCCTTAGACCATGAGATTGTGCAACTCCCGGATACCGTAGGAGTGCTTTGGGTGTGCCAAACGTCACAACATAACTGGGTGGCTATAAAGGTACACTACAGGTATCTCTAAAAGTGTCTGTTGGGTTGGCACGAATCGAGACTGGGATTTGTCAATCCGTGTTAACGGAAAGGTATCTCTGGGCCCACTCGATAGGACATCATCATAATGTGCACAATGTGACCAAGGAGTTGATCACGGGATGATGTGTTACGGAACGAGTAAAGAGACTTGCCGGTAACGAGATTGAACAAGGTATCGGGATACCGACGATCGAATCTCGGGCAAGTACAATACCGCTAGACAAAGGGAATTGAATACGGGATTGATTGAATCCTTGACATCGTGGTTCATCCGATGAGATCATCATGGAACATGTGGGAGCCAACATGGGTATCCATATCCCGCTGTTGGTTATTGATCGGAGAGTCATCTCGGTCATGTCTGCATGTCTCCCGAACCCGTAGGGTCTACACACTTAAGGTTCGATGACGCTAGGATTATTAGGAAGACTTGTATGTGATTACCGTATGTTGTACGGAGTCCCGGATGAGATCCCGAATGTCACGAGGAGTTCTAGAATGGTCCGGAGGTGAAGATTTATATGTAGGAAGTTGTCATACGGTCACCGAAAAGGTTCGGGGGCATATCGGTATTGTACCGGGGCCACCGGAGGGTTTTCGGGGGTCCACCAGGAGGGGCCACCTCTCTCGGAGGGCCTAATGGGCTGTAGAGGAAAGGGAACCAGCCCTACATGGGCTGACCGCATCCCCCCTTGGGCCCATGCGCCTAGGGTTGGGGGGGGGGGGAAACCCTAAAGGGTGCGCCCCCCTTGCTTGGGGGGCAAGCCCCCTCCCCTTGGCCGCCGCCCCCCCTCTAGATCTCATCTAGAGGGGGCCGGCCCCCTTCCTCCTTCCCCTATAAATAGAGGGGCAAGGGGAGGGCTGTACATGAGATCCCTGGCGCAGCCCCTCCCCTCCCCAACACCTCTCCTCCTCCGCAAGAGCTTGGCGAAGCCCTGCCGGAGTACTGCAGCTCCACCACCACCACGCCGTCGTGCTGCTGTTGGATCCCTCTTCCTCAACCTCTCCCTCCTTCTTGCTGGATCAAGGCGCGGGAGACGTCTCCGTTCCGTATGTGTGTTGAACGCGGAGGCACCGTCCGTTCAGCGCTAGGATCATCGGTGATTTGGATCACGATGAGTACGACTCCATCAACCCCGTTCACTTGAACGCTTCCGCTTAGCGATCTACAAGGGTATGCAGATGCACTCTCTCTCCCTCGTTGCTAGATGACTCCATAGATTGATCTTGGTGATGCGTAGAAATTTTTAAATTTCTGCTACGATCCCCAACAGTGTCATCATGAGCTAGGTCCATGCATAGTTTCTATGCATGAGTAGAACACAAAGCAGTTGTGGGCGTTGATATTGTCAATTTACTTGCCGTTACTAGTCCTATCTTGATTCGGCAGCATCATGGGATGAAGCGGCCCGGACCGACCTTACACGTACTCTTACGTGAGACTGGTTCCACCGACTGACATGCACTAGTTGCATAAGGTGGCTAGCGGGTGTCTGTCTCTCCCACTTTAGTCGGGTCGGATTTGATGAAAAGGGTCCTTATGAAGGGTAAATAGAAATTGGCATATCACGTTGTGGTTTTCGCGTAGGTAAGAAACGTTCTTGCTAGAAACCTATAGCAGCCACGTAAAAACTTGCAACAACAATTAGAGGACGTCTAACTTGTTTTTGCAGCATATGACGTGTGATGTGATATGGCCAAAAGGATGTGATGAATGATATATGTGATGTATGAGATTGATCATGTTCTTGTAATAGGAATCACGACTTGCATGTCGATGAGTATGACAACCGGCAGGAGCCATAGGAGTTGTCTTAATTTATTTATGACCTGCGTGTCAACTTAAATGTCATGTAATTACTTTACTTTATTGGTAAAGCGTTAGCCATAGTAGTAGAAGTAATAAATGACGAGACAACTTCAAGAAGACACGATGATGGAGATCATGATGATGGAGATCATGGTGTCATGCCGGTGACAACGATGATCATGGAGCCCGAAGATGGAGATCAAAAGGAGCAAAATGATATTGGCCATATCATGTCACTATTTGATTGCATGTGATGTTATCATGTTTTACATCTTATTTGCTTAGAACGACGGTAGCTTAAATAAGATGATCCCTCACTAAAATTTCAAGAAAAGTGTTCCCCCTAACTATGCACCGTTGCGAAGGTTCATTGTTTCGAAGCACCACGTGATGATTGGGTGTGATAGATTCTAACATTCGAATACAACGGGTGTTGACGAGCCTAGCATGTACAGACATGGCCTCGGGACACATGCAAAACACTTAGGTTGACTTGACGAGCCTAGCATGTACAAACATGGCCTCGGAACACGGAAGACCGAAAGGTCGAACATGAGTCGTATAGAAGATACGATCAACATGAGATGTTCACCGTTGATGACTAGTCCGTCTCACGTGATGATCGGACACGTCCTAGTCGATTCAGATCATGTTTCACTTAGATGACTAGAGGGATGTCTATCTGAGTGGGAGTTCATTAAATAATTTGATTAGATGAACTCAAATATCATGAACATAGTCTAAATTGTCTTTGCAAATATGTTGTAGATAAATAGCCCACGTTGTAGCTCCCTGTTTCAATACGTTCCTAGAGAAAGATTAAGTTGAAAGATATTGTAAGCAATGATGCGGACTAGGTCCGTAGTCCGAGGAGTGTCCTCACTGCTACACAGAAGGCTTACGTCTTTGATGCATCGCTCGATGTGCAAACCCCTACAACGTCGTCTGTGGATGTTGTGAACACCTGACAGACACATCCTGATGACTACATGATAGTTTAGTGCACCATACTTTATGGCTTAGAATCGGGATTCCAATGACATTTTGAACGCCATAGAACATATGAGATGTTCCAAGAGCTGAAATTGGGATTTCAGGCTCATGCCCGTGTTGAGAGGTGTGAGACCTCTGACAAGTTCTTTTGCCAACAAGATGGAGGAGAATAGCTCAGCTAATGAGCATGTTCTCAGAATGTCTGGGTGCTACAATCACTTAAATCAAGTGGGAGTTAAACTTCCAGATAAGATAGTGATTGATAGAGTTCTCTAGCCACTATCACTAAGCTACTAGATCTTCGTGCTGAACTATGACATGCAAGGGATGGAGTTGATCCCGGAGCTGTTCGCGGTGCTTAAGACCGCAAAAGGTAGAAATCAAAGAAGGAGCATCAAGTGTTGATGGTTTAAGAAGACCACTGGTTTCAAGAAGGGCAAGGGCTAGAAGGGAAACTTCATGGATAACAAACCAGTTGCCGCTCCAGTGAAGGAACCCAAGGTTGAACCCAAACCCGAGACTAAGTGCTTCTATTGTAAGGGGAACAGTCACTGGTAGCGGAATTACCCCAAATGCATGGTAGATAAGAAGGCTGGCAACTTCAACAAAGTATATACGTGTTATTAATGTGTACCTCACTAGTACTCCTGGTAGCACCTGGGTATTGGATACCGGTTCAGTTGCTATTATTGGTGACTTGAAGCAAAAGCTACGGACTAAACGGAGACTGGCTAAGGGCGAGGTGACGATGTGTGTTGGAAGTGTTTCCAAAGTTGATGAGATCACCATTGCACGCTCCATCTGCCTTCGGGATTAGTATTGAACCTAGATAAATGTTATCAGGTGTCTACGTTGAGCATGAATATGATTAGATCATGTTCATTGCAATACGGTTATTCATTTAAATTAGAGAATAATGGTTATTCTGTTTACATGAATAATACCTTTCATGGTCATGCACCCTATGTGAATGGTTCATTGAATCTCGGTCGTGGTAATACACATGTTCACGCCAAAAGATGTAGAGTTAATAATGATAGTACCACTTTCTTGTGGCACTGCCGATTAGGTCATATTGGCGTAAGATGCATGAAGAAACTCCATGTCGATGGATGTTTGGAGTCACTTGATTTTGAATCGCTTGACACATGTGAGCCATGCCTCATGGGCAGGATGACTAAGACCCCGTTTTCAGGTACAATGAAACGGGAAAGTGACTTGTTGGAAATCATACATCCTAATGCGTGTGATCCAATGAGAATTGAAGCATGCAGTGGATATCACTATTTTCTCATCTTCACTGACGATTTGAGTAGATATAGGTATATTTACTTAATGAAGCACAAGTCTGAAATGTTTGAAAAGTTCAAGCAATTTCAGAGTGAAGTTAAGAATCATCATAACAATAAGATCATGTTCCTACGATCTGATCAAAAGGGGATTTTCTGAGTTATGAGTTTGGCAATCACTTAAGACATTGTGGAATTGTTTCACAGTTGAAGCCACCTGGAACACCACAAGGTAATGGTGTGTCCGGACGTCGTAATCGAACACTATGAGATATGGTGCGATATATGATGTCTCTTATCAATCTACCGTTTTCATTTTGAGGTTATGCGTTAGAGACAGCTGCATTCACTTTAGATAGGACACCATCTAAGTCTGTTGAGACGACGTCGTATGAACATTGGTTTGGCAAGAAACCAAAGTGGTCGTTTCTTAAAGTTTGGGGTTGCGATGCTTAAGGCTTCAGCCGGAGAAGCTCGAACCCAAAGCGGACAAACACATCTTCATAGGATACCCAAAGGTGACAGTAGGGTATACCTTCTATCTCAGATCCGAGGGCAAATTGTTTGTCGCTAAGAACGGGTCCTTTCTCGAGAAGGAGTTTCTCTCGAAAGAATTGAGTGGGAGGAAGATAGAACTTGATGAGGTTGTCGAACCTTTACTTCAACCAAAGAGTGATGCAACACAAAAAGATGTTTTCTGTGGCGCCTACATCTGTTGAATAGGAAGTTAATGATAGTGATCATGAAGCTTCGGATCAAGTTGCTATCGAACCTCGTAGGTCGACAAGGATATGTACTACTCCTAAGTAGTACGGTAATCCTGTCTTAGATATCATGTTGTTAGACAACAATGAACCTACGAGCTATGGAGAAGTGATGGTGGGCCCGTATTCCGACAAATGGTTAAAAGCCATGAAATCCGAGATAGGATCCATATATCAGAACAAAGTATGGACTTTGGTGGACTTGCCCGATGATCGGCAAGCCATTGAGATAAATGGATCTTTAAGAAGACGGACGTGGGCGGTAATGTTACCATCTATGAAGCTTGACTTGTGGGAAAGAGTCAATTCACAAGTTCAAGGAGTTGACTACGATGAGAATTTCTCACCCGTAGCGATGCTTAAGTCCGTCGGAATCATGTTAGCACTAGCTGTATTTTTCGATTATGAAATCTTACAGATGGATGTCAAAACAAGTTTTCTTACCAAATTTTCGTAAGAAAAGTTGTATGTGATACAATAAAAGGTTTTGTCGATCCTAAGGATGCTAAAAGGTATGCTGGCTCCAGCAATCCTTCTATGGACTAGAGCAAGCATCTCGGAGTCAGAATATATGCTTTGATAGAGTGATCAAAGCTTTTAAGTTTATACAATGTTTGCTAGAAACTTGTATTTACAAGAAAGTGAGTGGGAGCACTACAACATTTCTGATAAGTATATGTGGATGACATATTGTTGATTCGAAATGATGTAGAATTTCTGGAAAGCATAAACGGTTGTTTGAAGAGTGTTTTTCAAAGGAAACCTGGATAAAGCTGCTTACATATTGGGCATCAAGATCTATAGAGATAGATCAAGACGCCTGATGATACTTTCAAAGGACGCACACCTTGACATGTTTTTGAAGGAGTTCAAAATAGATCAGTCAAAGAAGGGGTTCTTACCTGAGTTGTAAGGTGTGAAGTTGAGTAAGACTCGAAGATTGACCATGGCAGAAGAAAGAGGAAGGACGAAGGTCGTCCCCTATGCTCTTGTCATAGGCTCTATACGGTATGCCATGCTGAGTACCGCACCTGATGTGTGCCTTGCCACATGTCTGGCAAGAGGGTACAAAGGTGATCTAGGACTGGACCACCAGATAGCGGTCAAAATTGTCCTTAGAGGAATAAGGAAGTGTTTCTCGGTTATGGAGGTGATAAAGAGTTCGACGTAAAGAGTTACGTCGATGCAAGCTTAACACCTATCCGGATAGCTCTGAGTAGAGATACCAGATACGTATAATGGAGCAACAATTTGGAATAGCTCCAAGTGGAACGTGGTAGCATCATCTATGATGTGACATAAAGTTTTGCGAAATACATGGGGATCTGAATATGGCAAGACCCGTTGACTACAACCTCTCTCACAAGCATAACATGATCAAACCCAAAACTCATTGAGTGTTAATCACATAGTGATGTGAACTAGATTTTTGAGTCTAGTAAACTCCGTGGATGTTGGTCACATGGCGATGTGACCTGTGAGTGTTAATCACATGGCGATGTGAACTAGATTATTTACTTTAGTACAAGTGGGAGACTGTTGGAAATATGCCCTAGAGGCAATAATAAATTAGTTATTATCATATTTCATTGTTCATGATAATCGTTTATTATCCATGCTCGAGTTGTATTGATAGGAAACTCAGATACATGTGTGGATACATAGACAACACCATGTCCCTAGTAAGCCTCTAGTTGACTAGCTCGTTGATCAATAGATGGTTACGGTTTCCTGACCATGGACATTGGATGTCATTGATAACGGGATCACATCATTAGGAGAATGATGTGATGGACAAGACCCAATCCTATGCCTAGCACAAGATCGTGTAGTTCGTTTGCTAAAGCTTTTCTAATGTCAAGTATCATTTCCTTAGACCATGAGATTGTGCAACTCCCGTATACCGTAGGAGTGCTTTGGGTGTGCCAAACATCACAACGTAACTGGGTGGCTATAAAGGTACACTACAGGTATCTCTGAAAGTGTCTGTTGGGTTGGCACGAATCGAGACTGGGATTTGTCACTCCGTGTTAACGGAGAGGTATCTCTGGGTCCACTCGGTAGGACATCATCATAATGTGCACAATGTGACCAAGGAGTTGATCACGGGATGATGTGTTACGGAACGAGTAAAGAGACTTGCCGGTAACGAGATTGAACAAGGTATCGGGATACCGACGATCGAATCTCGGGAAAGTACAATACCGCTAGACAAAGGGAATTGAATACGGGATTGATTGAATCCTTGACATCGTGGTTCATCCGATGAGATCATCGTGGAACATGTGGGAGCCAACATGGGTATCCAGATCCGCTGTTGGTTATTGATCGGAGAGTCATCTCGGTCATGTCTACATGTCTCCCGAACCCGTAGGGTCTACATACTTAAGGTTCGATGACGCTAGGATTATTAGGAAGACTTGTATGTGATTACCGAATGTTGTTCGGAGTCCCGGATGAGATCTCGGACGTCACGAGGAGTTCCAGAATGGTCCGGAGGTGAAGATTTATATGTAGGAAGTTGTCATACGGTCACCGGAAAGGTTCGGGGGCATATCGGTATTGTACCGGGGCCACCGGAGGGTTTCCGGGGGTCCACCGGGAGGGGCCACCTCTCTCGGAGGTCCTAATGGGCTATAGAGGAAAGGGAACCAGCCCTACATGGGCTGGCCGCATCCCCCCCTTGGGCCCATACGCCTAGGGTTGGGGGGGGGAACCCTAAAGGGGGCGCCCCCCTCGCTTGGGGGACCAAGCCCCCTCTGTTGGAAATATGCCCTAGAGGCAATAATAAAAGTATTATTATATTTCAATGTTCATGATAAATGTCTTTTATTCATGCTATAACTGTATTATCCGGAAATCGTGATACACGTGTGAATACTTAGACCACAATATGTCCCTGGTGAGCCTCTAGTTGACCAGCTCGTTGTGATTAACAGATAGTCATGGTTTCCTGACTATGGACATTGGATGTCGTTGATAACGGGATCACATCATTAGGAGAATGATGTGATGGACAAGACCCAATCCTAAGCATAGCATAAAAGATCGTGTAGTTCGTTTTGCTAGAGCTTTGCCAGTGTCAAGTATCTCTTCCTTCGACCATGAGATCGTGTAACTCCCGGATACCGTAAGAGTGCCTTGGGTGTATCAAACGTCACAACGTAACTGGGTGACTATAAAGGTGCATTACAGGTATCTCCGAAAGTATCTGTTGGGTTGACACGGATCGAGACTGGGATTTGTCACTCCGTATGACGGAGAGGTATCTCTGGGCCCACTCGGTAATGCATCATCATTATGAGCTCAATGTGACCAAGGTGTTGGACACGGGATCATGCATTACGGTACGAGTAAAGTGACTTGCCGGTAACGAGACTGAACAAGGTATTGGGATACCGACGATCGAGTCTCGGGCAAGTAACGTACCGATTGACAAAGGGAATTGCATACAGGGTTTGATCGAATCCTCAATGTCGTGGTTCATCCTATGACAACATCGAGGAGCATGTGGGAGCCATCATGGGTATCCAGATCCCGCTGTTGGTTATTGACTGAGAGCGTCTCGGTCATGTCTGCATGTCTCCCGAACCCGTAGGGTCTACACACTTAAGGTTCGGTGATGCTAGGGTTATTAGGAAGACTAGTATGTGACTACCGAATGTTGTTCGGAGTCCCGGATGGGATCCTGGACGTCACGAGGAGATCCGGAAGGGTCCGGAGGTAAAGATTTATATATGGGAAGTTGTCAAACGGACACCGGGAAGTTTCGGGGTCATACCGGTATTGTACCGGGGCCACCGGAAGGGTTCCGGGGGTCCACCGGGAGGGGCCACCCCTCCCGGGGGGCCACATGGGCTGCGTGGGGCAGGGAGCCAGCCCCTGGTGGGCTGGCCGCACCCCCCTCCCTTGGGCCCATGCGCCTAGGGTTGAGGGGGAACCCTAGAGGGGGCGCCCCCCTTGGCTTGGGGGGCAAGCCACCCTCTCCCCTCTCCCCTAGGCCGCCGCACCCCCCCTAGATGGGTTCTAGGGGGCTGGCCCCCTTCTCCCTTCCCCCTATAAATAGAGGGGTGAGGGGAGGGCAGCCGCACCACCCTCCAAGGCGCAGCCCTCCCCTCCCCAACACCTCTCCTCCTCCGTTGTGTGCTTGGCGAAGCCCTGTCGGAGTACTGCCTCTCCACCATCACCACGCCGTCGTGCTGCCGGTGGAGCTGTCTTCCTCAACCTCTCCTTCCCCCTTGCTGGATCAAGAAGGAGGATACGTCTCCCGTCCCGTACGTGTGTTGAACACGGAGGTGCTGTCCGTTCAGCACTTGGTCATCGGTGATTCGGATCACGTCGAGTACGACTACATCATCACTTTGCAAGCTTCCGCACGCGATCTACAAGTGGTATGTAGATGCAAACTCTCTCCCTTGACTCGTTGCTTAGATGAACTCATAGATGGATCTTGGTGAAACCGTAGGAAAAAATTTAATTTTCTGCAACGTTCCCCAACACCCTCCCCTTGGCCGCCACCCCCCTCTAGATCTCATCTAGAGGGGGCCGGCCCCCTTCCTCCTTTCCCTATAAATAGAGGGGCAAGGGGAGGCCTGCACATGAGATCCCTGGCGCAACCCCTCCCCTCCCCAACACCTCTCCTCCTCCGCAAGAGCTTGGCGAAGCCCTGCCGGAGTACTGCAGCTCCACCACCACCACGCCGTCGTGCTGCTGTTGGATCCCTCTTCCTCAACCTCTCCCTCCTTCTTGCTGGATCAAGGCACGGGAGACGTCTCCGTTCCGTATGTGTGTTGAACGCGGAGGCACCGTCCGTTCAGCGCTAGGATCATCTAGCGATCTACAAGGGTATGCAGATGCACTCTCTCTCCCTCGTTGCTAGATGACTCCATAGATTGATCTTGGTGATGCGTAGAAATTTTTAAATTTCTGCTACGATCCCCAACAAGGCCGGGGGTGAAGTGAGCGCGGTGTTGGCGCACGTACAGGGCAGAGATCAGGTGCGTGCAAGCGGGAGCAAAGCTCCGGGCGCATGGTGGAACAGTGGCATACGACCACGAATTCAAAGGGGCAAGCTGGGGGATGGAGGAGGAGCTCACTTTGAGCCTGTAGATGAACAAGGTGGGCTCGGGGAGGAGACGACGAGGTCCGGTGGGGAGGCTCCGGCGAGGTCCAGGCGGCGGCGCGGGTGAAGGGGGCGAGACTGTCCAGCGAGATTCGGCGACGGAGCGGTCGTGGACGGGGCGGCGAGGCTCGTGGTAGCTCGTTGGGGGAGGAGACGAGGACGCGATGGTCCGGCGAGCGGCGATGGCATGGAAGCTCCGGCGAGGGGCGTTGGCATTGGGCCTCCCAATCCAGATCTCAGAGAGTGGGGGGGACGAGAGAGAGAGTGGGGGTCGTGGGGGGTGCGGGGCTAGGGTTAGGTTCGGTGGGGGGTATGTGTAGGCCGGGGGTGGGCCGGCCTGGCTGGGAGATGGCCCAGTTGGGCCGGGGTCTTTTCTCTTTCTGGTTTTACTTTTTTAGTTTATTATTCTTTTACTGATTTTATTTGATTTCTCAATTTATTTTTGTTTGCAAAATATGTTATTAACACCCAAATTTGCATTACTAAATATACCTCTACCACAATAACTTTGGCACCTAAATAAAATAGTTTTGTAATTATTTATTATTTAAAAGTATTTAGATAATAGTTTTTGGTACTGTTTATTAACATTTGAATATTTGAACCTTTTATTAAAGTGTGGTTTCTCCACCATAATTACCTATGCATTATTTGTCACATCCAGAACATTTTGGTTTTAATATTTGAAAACTTTTATTTGTATCTTGAATTTGAATTTTGAATCCGAACGGGGTTGAATCATCGCGAGATTAACAACGGTAATCGAGGTGATGTGGCATTGTTAGCAGAGATTACTGTAGCTTAATATCCGGGCGTCACAATTCTCCTCCACTACAAGAAATCTCGTCCCGAGATTTAAGAGGTAGTGAAAGGGGGAAAGGTTTTGGTTACGAAAAATCTAACGGATCTTCTCGGTCCGGGTTGCCCTTCTCGAATAGGTTGATCCATTACGTTGATGTCTTCATCCCTATGCTTCAGTGATCATGATGAAGCCGGCATCCTTTCCTCAGGAACTCCATCATACTTATGAAAGAATAAAGGGTTGGCATTCTAGGAGAACGGACCTCGGCAGGGTTGACTATCGGGTCGACAACATCGAGGAAGGTGGCGGAAAGTAACTCTCGAATCGAAACTTAATAAAATACCGAGAGCAAAGTAAGGAGGTATCATGGGAAGTTTCGAGCGGACAGGCAATCGTTCGATGCCTGAAACGAAGTGTTGAAGGGGTTTAGAGCAATGTGAAAAGCATTGCATCTGATACCTGAATAGATCAACAGGCAGGTGGCCCGTGAATTACATACAAAGTCAAGCGCGAGGAATAACTTTGACAACAGGGTGTACAGGAGAGTCAGGTTTCGATCCTGTGGAACTGTGGGTTATGGGCCCACCATGTGGGATAAAAGTAGGAGTTGTGACATCTTGCATGGTCACGATAGCAAGGCATGTCAGAGGCTAGCCTGTCAGTTATGTCGGCAACAACATCGATACCAAGGGCGAGGGGCAAAGAGAACCATTTTCCTGCTCGTTGAACGAGGCAGACCAATAGGCAAAGTTCTCGTCCATCGGTGGTTACCGGGATGCTATCAACAATGGTAACAGGGTCTTACTGACAGAGTTGTACAACGAGGTGCTTACTAAGCAGGGAATTATCACTGCTCAGTTAAGTCAGATTACAAGAAAGCTTAACAAGACAATGGAAAGGAAAATGCGATTATCAGGTTTAAACAGAAGAATGGAAAGGATAATATGTTTTAAACACATAATTCAGGGATATATCCTTCCCAAGGACAAGCAGAGCATGATATCCGTGGCAGGATATCATGTAGAAAACCCCTTAGGCAAGGGGAGAGAAATTTCATGACATTACCCATACAACGGTGTTTGGATAATTGAGCAAGAAAACATAACATTTTGTTTCAAATGTTCTTATCGAAGATCAGAGTATCACATACATGCTTCGAGATAGCATTGACAAGGTCTTCAAGCAAAGATTAGTCCTTGGATACACAAAGGATCCATCAGGAAAAACTTATTAAACAAGTCATTCAATTTCCTCATGAAAGAATGGTTAACCTTCTTAAAAAGGAAACTATAACAATATGTCCTCCAGCCAGGTGTGCTAGGCATGACATCACCTTACCGGGTTACATGAAGACCAATGTTATAACGCTTGGAAAATGTTCCAACCATCATATTTGACGAGATTTAGATCTGGATTGTGTCCGGATACCTTAGACATAGGATGCCTAAGAAGGAAGGGGTGCAACACAATTTGACGAGATGGTGTTGCAAAATCCTTGAAGAATGAACTATGGAAGCAAATCCCAAATCATGAGTTCATCATTAAACCAATGACATGATGAGGAGGTGGCTGGTGAACTCAGCGACAATTCGTCAAGGTTTCACTAGGATGGATTTCCACAATTATGAGAACAAAGAGGTAACACTTGTCAGATCAAATAATATAATGATGTATGCTCGAGGAAAACATACACAATTAAACAATAGTTGAAAGGTGCACCTGAAATATGGGCTTATGTAGCATGATCGATGTTGGAATGATGATTCAATAATCAATAGTCTAAGAATGAACGAATATGGCAAGAAGTATCACTTGTACCAAGAATGGATAAGAGGTGGTAAAATTCCCACAACATTCTTGACATAAAAGGTGGTAATATCCAAGGTAAAGAAGAACAATGCTGGGTAGCAAGGAACTCAAGGTATAACACAAAACACGAACAAGTTTGTGTCGAACGGAAGGCAATAAAGTGGTAGATGATAAAACAAATCATCAAGGGCAAGGATGGTATTTCTCATCATGAATTCGATATATATCTTGGAAGAGCTCAGGATGTTGCTGATGACCATGACACATTTGTCGAGAGATTTCATGAAGATGTAATCGGTCGACGATGACATCAAGTCAAATGATGATGCAGCGAAAGTCAAATAATACTTGAAGAAGAACTCATAAGAAGTTATGTAGTTCCATGATAATCTCGAGATACCAGAGGGGGTAATACTCGATGACAGATCAAAGTAGAGGTTGGACTGGGGTATTGCTCTACAGAAGACAAGCGCTTAAACTTGCACGCGAAATGGTATTTAAAGGAGAACATGGTCGGAACCACGATTGCAAAAGGCCAGATCCCGGATATAAGATGAACTTATACCAAAGGAATAATTTAATTTAAGAGAAGCTTTAATGATAAGATCTACATCATGTCCATGGGCATGAACACAAAGTTCAAGGTCGACTCCCACTTCTCCAATGCATAACCTTTCATTCACTTCTCACTTTCGAAGAAGTTGTAGTGTTGAAATTTTATCTGGCAAAATACCAGAAGTGTATGACTCATGAAAACTTTCGAGTTCACACAGTTTAGAGAAGGCATATGTTCAACCCATAGGGGCTTCTTAGAAACATATACCACAAGTTTCAAGAGTAAATATCACAAGCTCGAAAGTAGAGCAAGGTTGAGAAAGTAGATGATACCATTTACCAAATGCATTATGTATCCGAGGGAAGGCTCACGAGGTTATTGAATATGAAGGATGCTGTCGGATAAAATCCATTAAAGGATCTGCCGGTCCATAACAGAGCTGGCATGAGCATCGGCACACAACCAGAGGAAGTAACAATGCAAAGGCATTGGATTATGGAAACAACTGACTAATCCAGAGCTCAAATGCAAAGGAATTATGATTTTCAAATCAAGGGATCAGAAGCAATGTTCTGATTAGGGATGGATAAGTTGAATAGCCTTAGGGGTACAATCGACGGAAATTGGATTTGCTGAGAACCAGCTCATGTTTAAAATGACGTCTGAGCCAGAAAGATAATTTAAAAGGATCAACTGATGATTGCGTGCATTCGCACTCATGTTGAATCAAAGGGATCAAAATGATGGTGTCTAAGGATACCAACAAATATTGCCAGACATATGGAAAGCATCCATCATGCAAGCAGACAAGTATTGCAGAGCAATAAGCTACTAAGGATTTTTGGAGGATCGAATAGTATTTCGATGACCATTGTGAAACACATGAACAATTGGGGGATGAGCGGATACTCGATAAGTGCGAGAATTATCCGTAGGGGTATTCATGTGACAAAGAACAACAAGGCAGTAAGCTCAAAGGATTATCGAAACAACGACGAGTATTTCAGGGTATCTTGTAATAACAAGACCAACTGGGAATAAAAGTAAGAATGATAGGTGTAAGTATTTATCCATAGGGATTTTTCGGTGGTAGGGAATTGCAAAAGCAATGGCACAAAGTTTCGGGAGAACATCAGAGAGTATTATCAGAATCTTCTGTTGAAGCAGTCGATCATCTGTAATGAAGGGCTCTCCAGGAGAAAGTGATAACGAGATCCTAATGTTAGATTTAGCAAAATTCATTTAACCCGAATAGAAGAGAGTTCAGAGTCCCAGAGTAAGGATCGAGGAGTAAAAGATCCTAATACCACCCAGATGGCGACGTGGGCCCGTAATTCGCACAACCATGTTAGTAAAAGTTTTTCAATGACTAGACTCGACTTCGGCCAAGGAGTTGGAAAGGGGAATTCCTACAGGCAGTCGGCTCTAATACTAACTTGTGACACCCCCGATTCAATCGTACACTAATCATACACGCAAACGTGTACGATCAAGATCAGGGACTCACGGGAAGATATCACAACACAACTCTACAAATAAAATAAGTCATACAAGCATCATATTACAAGCCAGGGGCCTCAAAGGCTCGAATACAAGAGCTCGATCATATACGAGTCAGCGGAAGCAACAATATCTGAGTACAGACATAAGTTAAACAAGTTTGCCATAAGAAGGCTAGCACAAACTGGGATACAGATCGAAAGAGGTGCATGCCTCCTGCCTAGGATCCTCCTAAACTACTCATGGTCGTCGTCAGCGGGCTGCACGTAGTAGTAGGCACCTCCCGAGTAGTAGTAGTCGTCGTCGACGGTGGCGTCTGGCTCCTGGGATCCAACGTCTGGTCGCAGTAATCGGGTATAGGAAAGGGGAAAAGAGAGCAAAGCAACCGTGAGTACTCATCCAAAGTACTCGCAAGCAAAGAGCTACACTACATATGTATGCATTGGTATCAAATGGAATAAGGGTATCATATGTGGACTGAACTGCAGAATGCCAGAATAAGAGGGGGATAGCTAGTCCTGTCGAAGACTACGCTTCTGGTAACCTCCGTTTTGCAGCAGAAGAAGAGAGTAGATGGTAAGTTCACCAAGTAACATCGCATAGCATAATCCTAACCGATGATCCTCCCCTTGTCGCCCTGTGAGAGAGCGATCACCGGTTGTATCTGGCACTTGGAAGGGTGTGTTTTATTAAGTATCCGGTTCTAGTTGTCATAAGGTCAAGGTACAACTCCGGGTCGTCCTTTTACCGAGGGACACGGCTATTCGAATAGATCAACTTCCCTGCAGGGGTGCACCACATAACCCAACACGCTCGATCCCATTTGGCCGGACACACTTTCCTGGGTCATGCCCGGCCTCGGAAGATCAACACGTTGCAGCCCTACCTAGGCACAACAGAGAGGTCAGCACGCCGATCTAAATCCTATGGCGCAGGGGTCTGGGCCCATCGCCCATTGCACACCTTCACGTTGCGTACGCGTCCGGTGAGCAGACCTAGCAACCTCCATTACAAAGGAAGTTGCGTTACAAGGTCCAACCCGGCGCGCGTCGCTCAGTCGCTGACGTCACGAAGGCTTCGGCTGATACTACGACGTCGAGTGCCCATAACTGTCCCTGCGTAGATGGTTAGTGCGTATAGGCCAGTAGCCAGACTTAGATCAAATACCAAGATCTCGTTAAGCGTGTTATTCTAAAATAACCACGGACGCCGACCAGGGCCAGGCCCACCTCTCTCCTAGGTGGTCTCAACCTGCCCTGTCGCTCCGCCACAAAGTAACCGTCGGGGGCCTTTGAGAACTCAGGCCCACCTCTATCGGGATGGAGCCACCAGCCCCTTCAGCCCCCCATCGGAATCACTCGTGGGTACTCCTACGAGCCGACCCGACTTTAATCACCACAAGTATCATATATTATGTATAAGTATATACCCGTGACCACCTCCCAAGTGATCACGACCCGATAGTATAGCATGGCAGACAGACAAGAATGTAGGGCCACTGATGGTAAACTAGCATCTTATACTAAGCATTTAGGATTGCAGGTAAGGTATCAACAGTAGTAGCAAGGACAGGCTATGCAGTAGTATAGGATTAACTGAAAGCAGTAACATGCTACACTACTCTAATGCAAGCAATATAGAGAAGAATAGGCGATATCTGGTGATCAAGGGGGGGCTTGCCTGGTTGCTCTGGCAAGAGAGAGGGGTCATCAACACCGTAGTCGTACTGGGGGTCTCCGGCAGTCTCGGGGTCTACCGGAAAGAAGTAACGGAGGGGGAACACAATAAATAACAGAGCAATCAATGTAACAAAAAGCAAGATGCGGCATTACGTTGTGCTAGGGGTGACCTGACGCGGTACGAGGTGATACCGGTGAAGGGGGGAAACATCCGGAAAAATATCACCAGTGTTTCGCGTTTTCGGACAGATGAACCGGAGGGGGAAAGTTGCGTGTTCGCTATGCTAGGGATGCGTGGCGGACGAACGAGCTGCGTAACCGGATCCGTCTCGTCGTTCTGAGCAACTTTCATGTAGAAAGTATTTTCATCTGAGCTACGGTTTATTTTATATGATTTTTAAAGTTTTAAATCATTTTTAGAATTTATTTAATTAATTTAATTCAACATTATCCAGAACAGTGCATGCTGACGTCAGCATGACATCAGCAGTCAACAGAGGAGTTGACTGGTCAGCTGACGTGTGGGTCCCGTTTGTCATTGACTGTTTAGTCTAATTAGGGTTTAACTAATCTAATTACAGTTTAATTAAACTAACTAGTTAATTAAATTAATTAAACATGTTAATTAACTTAATTAATATTATAATTATTTTTATTTATTATTTATTTATTTATTTCCTTTTTTATAACATTCTGGGGCTAGGCCCACCTGTCTGTGACCCAAAGGGGCGGATGCGGGTGCAGGCATCGGGCGAGGGGTGCGGGCGCGTGGGCGCCCGTTACGGCGAGCGGGAGGGGCGCAACTGGCCACGACCAGCAGGCGCCGCGAGCCGGCATCAGGCGAGGAGCGGCGCCGGCGCGGCCTGGTGGTCTGGGCCGGTGGCCAGAGGAGCTGCCGGAGTCGTGCTAGGGCGGCGGGGAGCAGAGGCGGAAGGCGGGGCGTAGATGTGGGAGGCGGGGCTACATGGGGCGCGAACGCGGCATGGGAGTCCATAGGCGAGGCGCCGTGGGGTTGGCCGGGCGCGGCTGTCAGCGGGTGGCGGCGGAGCCGAGCGCGGGGGTGGAGGCGGAGCGCCGTCAGCGGGGGAGGGCGCGACGCGGCAACGGGTCCAGTGGAGGACGACGTCGCAAGAGGGAGAGGAGGCCGGGGGTGAAGTGAGGGCGGTGTTGGCGCACGTACAGGGCAGAGATCAGGTGCGTGCAAGCGGGAGCAAAGCTCCGGGCGCATGGCGGAACAGTGGCGTACGACCACGGATTCGAAGGGGGCAAGCTGGGGGATGGAGGAGGAGCTCACTTTGAGTCTGTAGATGAACAAGGTGGGCTCGGGGAGGAGACGACGAGGTCCGATGGGAAGGCTCCGACGAGGTCCAGGCGGCGGCGCGGGTGAAGGGGGCAAGGCTTCCAGCGAGATCCGGCGACGGAGCGGTCGCGGACGGGGCGGCGAGGCTCGTGGTAGCTCGTTATGGAGAAGACGAGGACGCGACGGTCCGACGAGCGGCGATGGCATGGCACCTCCGGCGAGGGGCGTCGGCATCGGGCCTCCCGATCCAGATCTCGGAGAGTAGGGGGACGAGAGAGAGAGTGGGGGTCGTGGGGGGGGGGTGCGGGGCTAGGGTTAGGTTCGGTGGGGGGTATGTGTAGGCCGGGGGTGGGCCGGCCTGGCTGGGAGATGGCCCAGTTGGGCCGGGGTCTTTTCTCTTTCTGGTTTTACTTTTTTTAGTTTATTATTCCTTTACTGATTTTATTTGATTTCTCAATTTATTTTTGTTTGCAAAATATGCTATTAACACCCAAATTTGCATTACTAAATATACCTCTACCACAATAACTTTGGCACCTAAATAAAATAGTTTTGTAATTATTTATTATTTAAAAGTATTTAGATAATAGTTTTTGCTACTGTTTATTAACATTTGAATATTTAAACCTTTTATTAAAGTGTGGTTTCTCCACCATAATTACCTATGCATTATTTGTCACATCCAGAACATTATGGTTTTAATATTTGAAAACTTCTATTTTTTATCTTGAATTTGAATTTTGAATCCGAACAGGGTTGAATCATCGCGAGATTAACAACGGTAATCGAGGTGATGTGACATCGTTAGCAGAGATTACTGTAGCTTAAATATCCGGGCGTCACATGAGGAGGAGATGACCGTCTGGCTTGTGCTCCGCTGCTCCCGAGAGGAGGCTGCCTAACAGTAGCGCTCGGACTCCTTTCGTCGGGAATTCATTGCGTCCGCCCGAATGGCGCATGTATCTGTCGCTAGGTGTGCCATCGCTGCCACGGTGCAGTCTGCCTGGCGTCCGAGCATGGTGGCGGACGAGCAAGTTTGCAACTTGTCCGTTGGTGCGCCAAGGCGGAGGACACACCATGGGTGTCATCTGACGCAAACATGGCGCGACGTGCCCGCCGTACAAGGCAGCGGGCGCGGGAGGCTGTGGCAGCCCTCGCGGTGGTAGACGTTGGCGAGACGGAGTTGCATTCTCCGGCGCCCCGTATGATGCGCCAGTCCGGGCGCGGCAACCATGTCGTGGTGGATGTCACTGGCTCGTGCCAGGACGATCCATTATCGATCTGATATCCACCGGCATCATCAGGGTTTCGGGCTCCGACAATGAAGAGTAGGGCATGGGAGACGACGCCTTGAGTCTCGTGAGCCGCTCGTGTCTCATGCCCTACTCTACCTCGCCGGCGACCGGACCAACACTTTGGGGAGTACGGTAGACCGTCGGACATAGGCATGGCGGAGCCGGATGAGCTCTGCTTAAAGATTGGTTTACGTTGTATGTACGTAATGGTATGGATTTAAGATTTATAATTTGAGGTATCCGATTGTAAAATGGATTGTTTGACGCATGATCGGAGATTTTTCGTGAACGCGCCTGCGGGCGTTTGATGATCGGATTTGCCAAGTTGGCTGTAGATGTTCTTATATTCGAAATATAAATCCTGAACGTTCGGATTTTAAGCAGGACAACCCGAACGCTTTTTCATGACAACTTTAATTTAATCGAGGTTGGCAAACATGCAATCTTAGAAAAAAAACTGGAACAAAGCCGCCATAAAAAAAGGTTACATACTTAAAACCTGAACGTTCGGGATTTATTTGGTCCCTTATAGGAGTATTTTCCATGATCCTCTCCACGAATCGCCGGCAACCCCATGGCTCTCCCTCTCACAGGCCGCCGCCGCCGCCGTACATGGGACGACGCTGAACGCCCCGTCGCCGATGCGCCACCGATCGCTTTCTTTGATACGAACGGGAACTACGTGCATAGCGGCGCCCCACCCCGCGATAGTGATCGGCGGCGGCGTCTATCTCCACGGTGTGACCTCTCATCAATCTCGACTTACATTCGATTTCTGCTTCCGATCTAGTCGAAAATCGAGTCGTTCTGTTTATCGATTAGATATTACTACATATTATATACGCATTGCAATTTGCAAGTTGCCTATACAGTAGACATCAACTTTTCTGTACTTCCAGATATTAAATTTCTATACTCATCGGCCGAGCCTTTTCTACTTCAGGTGTGAGGAGGGGCGGCGTGTGCGTGTCATTAACCTGGATCTTCGTTATCGGCATTGAAAGAGTTCCTCTCCTTCATAGCAGTGAAAGGATCAGCCACTGCCACCGCCACCTCCCCGTGCTCGGCACCTGCGGTAGCAGCTCAAGACACCAACGTGAGATCGAGGCGATGCCTTTCCTCAACCATCTTGTCCCGTAGACCTTCTGATTGGGGCTTGACGTTTTACATCAGGGTTGACCGTGAAGGGGATTTTCACATATACCCTCACCTGGGTGGGCCATTCCAGAGCTTACAGGAAGCCAACATTGCCATCGATTGCCATCTTGATGAGCTCAAGCATATAATGTAACGCTTCGAAACTTTGTTCTAGATTTTATTTTAAACAATTCATTTATCCCGTTTTGTGTGCCCCTTTCAATTGGTTATGTATATATGCAAACGTTGTCCACAAAAGATAGTCACAGGTTATACAGCATAAATAACTTATACAATATAGAAAAACTGACAAGTTGATGGAAAGTGTACCAGCCTATGATATTACTAGATTCCTGTTCTGCTACCAGTAAGTTAAGGAAACATTATTACTATAAAAAAAGTTAAGGAAACATAATTTTTGTGAATTCTTTGTGCAAGTTGTTGAATCAGAGCTTATATTTTAAGCATAGCTGAAGACTACCAAAGTAGATTTTTTCCTGAACTGCAGCAGTAAATTCTGTCAACCGTTAGTCCTTTACAAGCAGTGCAGTGAGATCACACTGAGTTGAGGATCTGAAAATGGAACATGGATGCCATTTCTTAAAAGGAAACAAAATTATGCATTTGGAACTTAATAGGCATGTAAGCAGTTGCCACGAGCTGTTTGATCACTATTCAATAGGCTTCTGTGCAAAATTGTCACCCTAAACCCTATGCTCGACTGATGACGTTGACACAAAATACTTAGTATCACTTTGTACATTCCCCAATTTTAACAAAGTAAAATCTACTGATCATATAGAATGTATTGATCTAAATTAGGTTCAAGAAGCAAGAGGGGGTTTCTCCAGTGGAGATGGCTAGAAGATCTCTCTACTGGCTTGATGGCACATGATGAAATGTTCAAAATCGCAAATAATTGAGAGAAGCCATGCTCGAATGCGCCTACTCGCTCAAGCTTTAGTAGACAAGTATAGTGAGGATCACAAACTGATGGGGGTTTGCTCTCTATCTCTCTTTCTCCTTCCTGCCCTCGCGCTCTATATACTGCTACCAGTGTTGAACTGTCTTATATATTGTCTTACTCCTGTAACAATTCTGATCCCTTTCATGCTTCTTATTTTTAGGATCTTGCATACGAACTCAACGATGTTCTGCACTACCAATGTATTTCTGAGCCCCATAGCACCATCCTTAAGACGAGTAGGTACTATCATTTGAACTTCACCATGAAGACTAAAGGAGATGATGATTCTGAATGTGTCACCGGCGATATATTCTTCATTGAAATCAAACTTATGGAAGGAGAATATGAAGAGATGGCTGTTACCCGTTTCTGCATGGTCAAACCTAATGACAATGGTATTCTACACCCTTATATTATGTTAAATATCATTGAAATACAGTATGCGAGTCCACTAATTGAACTACTAATCTGTTAGATATCATTGTAAATGCTCTAGCTGTAGTATATGATCATTTACCTTTGTGTTAGCCTATTGTGTCATGTTTCCCTTCATCTCATATTCTCATCCATTAACCTGGAGCTTTGTGTTTGTTATATCTCAAACTGGTTCATGCAGTCATATCCAATAACTGTATGTACACATTTGTTTACCCTGAGCTGCAAAGATATTATTGTGTGTTTGTGCCTTTTGGTTACATGTCATTTAATCGACAAACCCCCTTCCTTTTTTTTTCTGAATAAAGGTCACTGCTATGGTTGTACTAATAATGGAAGTGCTGGTTTGAAGCATCCCAACAATTCCTATGCATATCTTGGTGGTCACGTGAATGCACCATATTCGCCATCTGAGTGGAGACTCTGATGACAATGTATGATGATTTATTTTCTGGCTAGCATTTTAATATTTTGTTACATCATTGTTAATCACATTGTGTTTTCCCCTCTTTCAGGTGGATGAGGAGGCTAGGCTAAGATACATATACAACGTAATGCATATTCTGTGCAGTGTAATACCATTTGCATTAACATGATGCTGATCTTTTGATTGATTGCTCTTTTCTTGTGTGTTTTTAAATATATTTTAGGGCGTTGGTTCTGTTTAGGGGCCACAGTGACCCACATTTTGAGGAAAATCTTCACTCCCTCTGTATGCAACAGAGGTCCTGAAAATGTGAGGAGGAAACCTGAGTGAAACACCACAGCCCTGGCACTTTCTTGTAACTATATATTTCCCCATCATCCAACCTTCCAATGCTGATCTTAGTAGCTTGGCATTTCCTGTTCTTAAGGCACCAAGAGAATTCATTTGGTTTGAGATGGGACTTATTTATGTCAAGCTACATTTATGTAAGTACTTTCTGGTTTCCATAGTTGATACCTTTTTACCGAAAAAGGCTTTCGCCCCGCTTTATATATAAAGCACCAAACCACAAGCATCCAGTACAACGCCACGCCACCGCGACAGACGCACACACCCAAGACAGGATACATAGGCGCTGAGCGCAGCAACACCACTCCTAGCACTACCGCCCCGAAGATATGAAGCTATATATGACGAACCATGAGCTCCAAGGCGGCGTCTTCAGGAAGGATACGACGCTGGAGCGCCGCCACCGCCCGATCCAAGGATCAGAGTTTCCCACGGAGCCGCATGACGGGCAATGAGAGCCGCGACGACGCCTTCAAGAAGGAAGCGATCTTCGCTGCCACCGGTCCGTCCGAAGATAGAGCAGGTTTTCACCTCGGCCAACATCACTGCCACCGAACGCCACACCCTGGCAACCACGCCGCCCACACGACCATGATGACCGGGCAGCACCAAGGCACGGGCTTTGTCCAAGAGCACCGTGCAACCACCACCAGGGCCGCCGCCCCGGCATCCAAGGCCTAAACACCACCTCATCCAAGACCCGCCGCTACCCCAACCAAAAGAGACTGAGCGGCCCCTAGCATCTGGCCACCATCAACTCGTCCTACTGCACCGTGCACGAGACGAGCTCGGTCCTGTCGTCAGGCGCGAGACGAGCTCGGTCCTGCAGCCGAACGCGAGCCGGGTTCGGTCCTGCTGCCAGGCGCGAGAAGAGATCGGTCTTGCAGCCCGGGCGCGAGACGAGCGATGGACCAAAGCTGGGGACGAGCCAACTCTCCGACGAAGATTGCTCCCGGGCACCGAGAAGAGGGGTCGAAGGCCTGCACAAGCCGCTCACCGATGGGCCGACGCTGAAGAGGTCCAGCCGCCGCCGTGAGACGAACCCGACCACCGCCAAGGGCCACCACCACATCGTGGCAGCCCCATCCACGCCGAGCACAGCCCGCGGCACCTGCCATCGCCGGATCGGCCGGGGGCCGGCAGGACCGCCACCACCAGGGAGCGCCGCAGCAGGGGGTGGTCACCGGAGCCGGCCACCACCTGCAGCGAGCCGGAGCCCCGCCACCACAGAGGCCCAGGCCACTCGCGCCACAGCTTCGTCAGATCTGAGCCGCGCCCAAAGCCGCCGCCGCCGGGAGCAGAGAACGCCCCAGCCCGCACCAGCCACTCCACGCCGCCGCCTGCAGGCCGCGTCCCCGTCGCCGGCCGCCGCCGCCCAGCCCAGATGGCCCGCGCCATCCAGCGCCGTGCGGGGGGAAGAAGAGGCCCCGCCGCCGCCCGAGCTGGCCGGGCTTTGCCCGCTAGCATGCGGGGGCGGCGGCGAGGGGAGGGAGGAGCAAGGAGGAGGGCCGAGCCCGCGCGCTAGGGTTTCCCCCCGGCGGCGCTCGCGGGAGCGGCCAGGGAGGGGAGGTAATCTGTTTAGAAGTTCGGTTGCATTTAGCTTCTGCTTGTTCTTCCAACAAAATTTATTTTTTATAAATTTTCATTTGTTAATAAGTTGTGATGTCTGTTGTATTAGAACGCATAGCCAACTTGGCTATTTGTTAAGATGGAAACAAGTATGTGTTGAAATACGAATATAAGAGTTTTCGTGGAAGATCCCGCACACCCCATGATTGCCATCGATACATAAGTCGATTTTAGGTTCTTAAAAAAACATGAGTATGCATACACTACTATAGCACAACAAACCAGGTTCCGCCAGGGCTCCTCTGTGGCGGGGAGCGATGTCGACTGCCACTCGGCAACAAAGTCTGCAAGTACTTGAGGCATGACGGATGTGCGAGTTGTGAGCTTGAGATGGAAAGAGGGAAGCTCTCTGGCCCACTTGGCAATTTGACCAGTGGCCTCCTTGTTGCCAAAGACCTCCTCCAATGGAAGGCGACAACCACAGAATGACCAATGAAGTAAGACCGGAGCTTCTGCGAGGCCACAAGCAGCGCATACACAAACTTCTACATTTGAATATCTCTCTCCTTAGCCCATGCAAGTGCTTCACTCACATAATAGATTGGTAATTAACTTACATCTTCTTCCTTCACCAGTGCAACGCTCACAGTCGTAGGTGTGGCGGCCAGGTATAGCGGCAAGGTCTCCCCAGGCTTCAGGCTAGTGAGCAAGGTCGGGCTTGCCAAGTAAGACTTGAGGGATTTGAATGTAACTTGGTCTTCGTCCATCCACTCAAAACATGTGATGTTCTCAAGGTCTTGAAGAAAGGAAGTCCCTTCTCAGCGGAGCGGGCCACAAACCTCCCCAGCGCCTCCATCCGTCCCGCCAGACGCTCAACATCCTTGCTAGGGCGAGGCGAGGCCATATTCACGATAGCCTAGATCTTGTCGGGGTTGGCTTCGATTCCTCGCTGCGATATAAGGAAGCCCAAGAGTTTTCCTCCCCTGACTTTGAAGGCTCACTTTTCAAGGTTGAGCTTGACTCCAAACTTGCGGAGATTGCTGAAGGTCTCTGTAAGATCTTCAGGGTGTGATGGGGTGAGTGGGCTTTTGACAACGATGCCGTGCACATACACCTCAACATTCCTTCCCACCTGTCCATACAGGACATGATTCATCAAGCATTGGAAAGTTACTCCAGTTTTCGGAGGCAGAATGGCATGCGGAGGCAGGTGTCCCCTTTGGGGTGGCGAAGCTTGCCTTTAATTCATCCTCCATTTGCCATGTGAACGTGATGGTACCTTGAATAAGCGTACAAGATGCTTATGAGCTCGCACCCTACCATGGAGTCAACTAGTTGGTCGATTCCCGGGAGCGGGCAAGTCATCATTTGGGCATGCCTTGTTGAGGTCGGTGAAGTCCATGCACATGTGCCATTTTCCATTTGCCTTCAAGATCAACATGGGGTTGGACAGCCAGTCTGAGTGCCATACATGGCGGATGATGCCCGCTTTCACGAGCTTTTCCACCTCGATCTTGATGACTCTGAGCCTTTCGATGGACAATTTGCATGGCTTTTGCTTGATAGGTATGTGTTCTGGCTTCATGGCAGGCGATGTTCCATCACTTCTCGGGGCACTCCTCTCATGTCGGCTGGTGATTAGGCGAAGATACCCGCATTTTGGCAGAGAATCGAAACAAGGGCGACCTCTATCTCTAGAGGGAGGTCGGACCCGATTCAGGCTGAGCATGGGTCGTCTACCCCAAAGAGGTGAATGCTCTTTAGTTCTCCCTTAGGTTGCGACTTTAGATCATATGCCTTCATGGCCTCAATGGAATCCCCTATGACGTTGAGACTCAAGCCTTCCTTCCCTACCTCCCGGTCGGGATCTTGCTTTCCGTCGTTAGCATGAGGATGCAGTGGGCAACCTCCTTGGGAGGCGAGGCGAGCTTATCCTACAAGATTTTGTAGGGTAACTTCAGAGGCAGCTATTTGCGCTTCTTGGATGTGGAGTATCTTTCGGTCGGTGGATTGCTTGCCCCGCACGGTAATGAATCCTTGAGGCCCGAGGATCTTCATGCACATGTAGTTGTGGTGAACGACAACATTGAAACGATGTAGGGTGGTCTGCCCTATGACGGCGTTGAAGGAGGGCTCCAGATCCACCTCATCAAAGCGGACCTTCTCCATGTGATGATTGCTTGTCTTCAAATATCATAAGGAGCTTGATCTGTCCCAAGGGTCGAATGGATCTCTCCGGCAGAAAGCGTGTGAGGGAGGGTAAAGAGAAAGCTCTAAAGTGCCTTCTCAGTATCTACCTCGGGGTTCCAACAACTTCTTTGGCGTGCCCATGTATAGGATGTCTATCGAGATTATGCCATCAACGAGGATCCCGGAAAGATGGCAATTGTCGATGGTAGAGGTGAAGAACAAGGAATCGTCATGGGGGAAGCGGATTCCCTCTTTTCTGCTGAATGAGATGGGGATCTTAGCCCACTTGTTGGGGCTGGAGCTAGGGCCCCTGCAATGTTCACTTCACACACATACTCCTTATGGGTCCTCTTCAATTCTCGTCCTGACACTAAGCCTGTCTGAAAAAGGAGCTCAGTGGCTCTCAGGGTGGGCCAGTTCATGACCACCATGGCGTTGGCTTCGACCTATCGAGGGGGTGCCCTTTGAGAGGCTAAGGCTCGGTTGGCCTGGGGAGGCCACCCGCCGTGATGCTTGGGTGGATCACCGAGGTCCTGGCAGTCACTGGTCCAATGGCTTGTGCTCTTGTTGATTGAGGACCACGTGGTGTTGGGGTCTGGTGAGCGTCTGTTCTCCCCGGGTCTGTCGAGGGGTGCCATGCCTATGGTGGCATCCTCAATTGCCATGTCATGTTGCCCTGACAGTTGTGCCTTGCTTGCCGAACGACTTTGTCCCTTGCCTCCCTTGTCTTGGCCTTGAGTTTGCCCTTCGTGTGAGAGGGTCTTTGCTCGCTTCTTGGAGCGGTCTTTGTCAGCTCCCCTTGCGTACTCTTCTACCACATCAAAGAGGTGCTATATTGTGCGCAGGGGACGACGGCTGAGGGCCCGATTTAGCTCTCCTAGCAAGAAGGCTTGGCGAAAGGTGTGGATAACAATGGAGTCGGGGGAATAGGTGATCTGGCTCATGACCCACAAGAATCTTTTGAAGTCATGGATGGATTCTCCTATCTTCTGTTGAAGGAGGAACAACACACTCAACATAAGCGGCTGCACGTAGTTTCCTTGAAAGTTGTTCGTTGAGGCCTCTTGGAGTCACTCCCATAAGCAGATGGATCCCTTCCTAAGTTGAAGAACCATGTATGTGTGATCCCAGAGAGCCCGAATGGGAAGAGGTTGCACATATCCATGGGGACGCCTCTTGCGGCCCAGATTGTGGTGGAGTACACCTCCGGGAACTATAAAGGATTGGAGTCCCTGGAGAAAGGCTTGATGTCGGGTTGCTTAAACGTTGAGGGGAAGGGTGCCTCCCTTATTTCCATCAAGAGGGCATTGCAAGACTCGCTCCGCACTCTATGGTGACACTGTCGATGCCATGGGAGTCATCACTTTATTCGTTGGAAGGCCCCTCGAGAGAGTGGCTTCGCTCTCTCCTGGTGGAGCAACCCCAAGAGGCCTCCATGGAAAACTTTTCTACATTGACCACTTGTTGGAGGCATCTCGACGTACTCCTGACGCGACATGAGTGCGCTCATTATGCTCCATGCAGGCTTGGCTTTCCAAAGGTGACTACTCCCCGAGGCGAGCGTCTCCTGCCTTCATGTTTCCTCCCGGCGGCCCTCATGTGTATGGCGGGATCACGACGAGGTGTGGTCCCCAATACGGGTGGGGCCATGGGGCCCCGGGAGGCGGAAAAACTGCCGGAGGGGTGTATGCGGCATAGAGCGAAGGTCCCGCAACTGAAGCTCATTCCCTTGTGGTCCGTCTAGAGCGGTTGCAGTGGTGGGGTTTGAGTTGGATGCTCTCCCAAATTGTCAGGGGTGAATGCCCTGGTCTTGGACCGATGCCAGCAATGTCGTCTTGGAGCTAGTCGATCAAGCTCGGATGGAGTCGATGTTGACATCCGGCACACTGACAACACTTTCAAGGCCACTGCGATGGAGCGCGAGTCCTGTATGGCCTTCGGCGAGGCGAAGCTTCCCGCAATGAGGTGTCCTTCGTCCCCCGTGCCTAAGGTAGTTCTGGCGTGGGTGTCAAGGCTTTTGGAGCGGTGAGTCCTTTGTTGGGGGCGATGGTGTTTGGGATTCCTTGATGCCTACTTCCTCGACTACCACGTCAAGGGTGCGATCGCCGTCTGCTTCGGGCTCCAATGTTGACGTGGAAGAATCAACTTTCCACTAAGGTATCCTTAGTAGCTTGGTTAAAAACTAGCGACGTGTGTACAACGACCTTTTGTCAAAGGTTGTCATACACTCGACAAAGTGACACGTCAATGTTTTTTAAAATAGTTTCAGTCGCCTCATGGGAACACAAGTTACATCCTATGGGAGAGTCGACAAGAGCGGTGCCCGAGGCAGAACGCACTTGGAGTGTGGTTGTTTTCGGAGTCCCATGACTCCCGACTAGTCTGAGCCTTACAAGGTCCCTCGGAGTCTGGGCTCTCGCGTCTGTTTTCCCTCTTGAAGGGGATTGGAAGGAGGAGAGTGACCCTCCACTTGAGAGTATTCAAGTGAGAGTGAGTTGGTTACATTCCCATGTGGGCTTTATATAGCCTAGGGGTCCTTGACAAATGACCAAGTCTACCTTTGAAGTATGGAGGTGGGAGGGTAGAACTAGGTAATTTTCCGCCCTTTGCGGTGTTGGGGGTGTTTCGGCCTGGTTCGGTGTTGGTTCCTTGCCAAGGTCGGAGCACGGGCTCGCACAGGGAAGCGCCATGGTAGGCATGCACGGTCGCATGGGCGACTTGGCACGTAGGTTTCTCCCCTGTGTGGCATCGGGTTGCAGTAGTGGCATGGAGTGCCAGCCTGCGGCCGTGGCGGAGGAGATGAGGATGGTTGGGTGTTGGCAAGGTGGATTTCATGACTGTGAAGGTGCTGGTTGGTGGTCGGGCTGTTCTCGGCCATGCGAGGTCAATGTTCCGCGGTGGTCTGAACATGATGGCGAGATGTTGTGACAGTGGCGGTGTGGCTCCAATAGTTTGGCCTAATCTGTTGATGGGGGTGGGCGATGTGTGGCGGTTCAGATGAAAAATTATGCTCGTCTTCTCGGAGCTAGCGGCGACGGTGCCCGTGGGTGTCGTTTTCTTCTTTGGAGGCATTGCCGAGGTGTGTCGGCATCTCCCCTCCTTGATTGGATTGTGGTCTCCGGGCGAAAGCCTTGTCTGTTGCAAGACCGGTGATGGTGGCGGTGTGGCGTTGTTGCTATGTTTGAGAGCATCGCAGGCGGAGACATGGTCTGGGTTTCTGTCGGGTTCTCTAGTGCTTGCCGCTGCCCGAGTTAATCTTCGTGGGCGCTATGTATGTAGCTGCAATGATTCCAAGACGATGGCTTTCTTGGGAGTTCGACTCCCGCTATCCACTCACCGTCTCCTCTTAGACATTCAAGGGTGGGTACACTACTAGGAAAACCCTTACTAGTAGCGCTGGGTTTTTGGCTATTAGTAGCGCAGGCAGGCGCGCTACTGCTACGACGCTACAACTATTTTTTAGCAGTAGCGCTTGTTTGAACCAGCGCTACTGCTATCTATATCTAGCAATAGCGCGCCTCTGTCCATCGCTACTGCTAATACTAGTAGCGTGCCCCTACAACCAATGCTACTGGTAAGCAGCGCTGCTACTACTCCAATACCCCACACTACTGCTAGTATTCTCTTCTTTTTATGTTGTTGTATTCATATTTTTACAGGTTTTATACAATTACAACATACACATACACTGAAACTATATGAAAAAGGAATGTCTCATCATCATCATCGAAGTGGTACAACATAGTCTCATCATATCAACATAGTCTCAACACAAATGATGTCAATCTCATCATCATCTCGAAATAGCGATACAAGTTAATGATCACATGTCTCTTACATTTTCACCGTAGACACATGTTTCATCATCTACCTAAACTATGACATACGAGATAAGAGCGATCACGATGATCAAAAGCGGTATTATGTAGTAGTTTTTGCAGCGGCGCTGGTTCTGAATCCCCTGTTGTGCTATGAATCTCAAGTAACTAGCTTCGACTTCCGCTCTGCTATCAAACCCTTTCTGGCTTCCGCCGGAGAAGCCAGAGACTTGGGCCTGACACTCTGGCCACTCATCATACACACCCGGAACATGCCCTACATACACGGCATACCGCTTCCTCGCCATCGTTGATCTATATACCTGTCAGAGATGCACACACACACACACACACACATATATATATATATATATATCATGAAGCAAATTCAACGAAACAGTTATGAAATAGAAGCAACATATATAGTAAACATAGTTAACAAATTTCATCGTACCGAAAGTAATTAACTAGAGCGCGGCATCATACATCTAATAGTTTCGTCGTACTGAGAGATACGAAGTTTCGTCATACAGAAAGTAACAAGTAATTAAACAGACAAATTGTTTTTAAGCTGTGCACTCTTCCCATCTGTCCATATCCGGAAGGGTGGACCCAAGCTTAGTGAAAGGCGTCATGTCCTGACGCTGTAGGGCAATGTGGGTTCGGACGTCAGCTCGCGATATTGGGCCACCGTAGAGCATCCCATTCTCTTCGAGGACATCTTTCATGATGATGGATGCAATTTCCTGTTGGATCCGGTAGAAATCATTTCGAAGTTGATTATCCGGCACGGCTCCAAAGGCTTCGGCCCATCTCTGGATATGGGTATCGGATGATGATTTCATGCAAAGTGATTGCACATCCCTTCTGTACTCCATCATTAGATGGATGACGTAGAATCCATCATTCTCACTTCTTGTCGGTTGCTGGATGCAACAGAATTCAGTCTTGTGGCCAAAACAAAGCCCGGCCTTATTTGTTTTTTTTTGCATTGGATGCAGCCACCCCACATGTTGAAGCCCAGCATAGCTCTGTCCAGAACAAACTTTATGTGTGTGTAATCTTTCTTCTGTATGTTCTTCGACGGGTCCAAATATAGAGCGCGTGAGCAATGCGGGTAAAGAATGATGAGAACGTCACGACACCCCCCGCTGCGCAAAATACATGATCAAGTTAGCCTCCATGCGTGCAAAGTAACTATTGAAATGCACGTATGTGTTATAGTGCTATCCGCGGATGACTTATACCTAGGATGATAAGGTAGGAGAATCGTTTCTTTGTCCTTATTTCTGACCAAGAATTCTTCGATGTACTGACTCACATATTGACGGTTGGCGTCATTGATTGACAAGAAGCCCTCATGCATGTAGTATGGGTCCGCGACCGCAAGACCGGTGGCTTGCTCTCTCCTGACGATGTAGTTCATGTGCAGCGCATACAGGCGGACGAACGTAAAATCGAGTGTCCTCATTTGAAACATCTGGAAGATGTAATCAAACCTCAGAAAGAAGAGGTCCGCGGGGCATGTGTGGACATACATCTTGCAACTGCTCGGCACATGAACCGTATAAAGTGGGTATCCTGGATCATCCGAGGCGGGGAGGCTTCTCTCTGTCGAAAGAACATGGTCATGGAGTCACCTGAGATCCCCTGCTATGGCAGCTAGTGCATTCGCCGGTACCATTGGCTCTCCCGCGACATGGATTAATGGCACATGTTTCATCGGTACACGGTCAACCTTGGTCGAAGACGGCTGGCTGCTAGAACCAACATTGCCAGCTTTATTGGATTTTCTCGCCACCGGTCTCTTCCTCTGCTTCTTGATGGGCTTAGGTGCTAGTGGGTCTGTCAGACCCTCCCTGAGCACCACCCCTAGTGTTGTCGGGCTCAGCATTGAACGACTCTGGCTAATTAGTTGAGCTTGGGTGGAGCCGACATCTGGAGGCGTGTCATGCGAGGATTGCATGAACAAAGACTTCTTGCACTCCCGAGGATGTTCCGGCTCTGGTACATGCATCTCATATTCATATGGTTGACTCATTATTACTTCGTTGTCAAAGGCAGTACCGAAATACTGGTTAGGGTCATCGGCCTCCTCCATGTCATGATCCATATCCTCTTCCATGGGGCAGATGGCATCATCTGCCGAAACGGTTGGCCCTCCTTCCTCATGTCTCTCAATCTCAGCAAGCAGCACAGACGATGGTTGTACTTGTGTAGGTGGTGTTGTGGTCATACCTTCCTGAGGTCTCGTTGGTGTGCTCCTTGCCACCTCGACACGAAGAAGATTTTTCGGCCACAGGATCGGCCAATTTTTGCATTGGCCAAGCTGCGTCGGGGTCTCGTCATCCTCTCCATCGGTTTCTGTCGAACGAGGGAAACCCTCATAGCCTGCTTTCACACTCGCCACAGAGACCCTTAAGGCGTTATCAGGCATCTGCCGGCGGTGAAACAATCGATCCTTAGGCTTGACTATAGTACCCTTCCCCACATCCACCAACCCGCCCTTCATGTGGTAAAGGAGGGTGCACGGAGTGGAGTCGGCCTACAAAGACATATACGTGCGGCTTCAGAGATCCAAAAAGAACGACAACTGAAGATTAATTAATTAGTTGAGTTGATGAAGGTGCGACGCGTATTTACCGTGAGGGCGTCGAGCTCAGCCAATGTCGACGGCCCGACATTCAAGCCAGAGACGGAGCTAGGGCTGCCGTGAGAGCTGGGTGCAGGAGCAGGTGCTGGAGGAGGTGCGGGTGCGGTTGCCATACTAGGTACGGGTATGGGTGTGGTGTTTGTTGGGGATCGTAGCAGAAATTTAAAATTTTCTACGCATCACCAAGACACCAAGATCAATCTATGGAGTAATCAGGCAACGAGGGGAAGGAGAGTGCATCTACATACCCTTGTAGATCGCTAAGCGGAAGCGTTACAAGAATGCAGATGAAGGAGTCGTACTCGTAGCGATTCAGATTGCGGTTGATTCCGATCTAAGCGTCGAACAACGGCGCCTCCGCGTTCAACACACGTGCAGCCCGGTGACGTCTCCTACGCCTTGATCCAGCAAGGGGAGGAGAGGTTGGGGAAGACTCCGTCCAGCAGCAGCACGACGGCGTGGTGGTGGTGGAGGAGTGCGGAACTCCAGCAGGGCTTCGCCAAGCACTACGAGAGACGAGGAGGGAGAGAGGTAGGGCTGCGCCAAGAAAGAGATCAAATCGTGTGTTGGGCTGCCCCTTTGCCTCCACTATATATAGGGGGAGAGGGAGGGCTGCGCCCCCACCTAGGGTTCCCACCCTAAGGGGTGCGACAGCCCTAGATCCCATCTAGGGTGGCGGCCAAAAGGGGGAGAGGGCAAGGCGCACCAAGGGTGGGCCTTAGGGCCCATCTGCCCTAGGGTTTGCCCCCTCCCCTCTTGGAGGCGCCTTGGGCCTTGGTGGGAGGCGCCCCAGCACACCTAGGGGCTGGTCCCTTCCCACTATTGGCCCATGTATGCCTCTGGGGCCCGTGGCCCCTCCCGGTGGACCCCCGAACCCCTCCGGTGGTCCCGGTACACTACCGGTGATGCCTGGAACAGTTCCGGTGGCCAAAACCATACTTCCTATATATTAATCTTTACCTCCGGACCATTCCGGAACTCCTCATGACATCCGGGATCTCATCCGGGACTCCGAACAACATTCGGTAACCGCGTACATACTTTCCCTATAACCCTAGCGTCATTGAACCTTAAGTGTGTAGACCCTACGGGTTTGGGAGTCATGCAGACATGGCCGAGACAACTCTCCGGTCAATAACCAACAGCGGGATCTGGATACCCATGTTGGCTCCCACATGCTGCACGATGATCTCATCGGATGAACCACGATATCAAGGATTCAATCAATCCCATATACAATTCCCTTTGTCTAGCGGTATGATACTTGCCCGAGATTCGATCGTCGGTATCCCCATACCTTGTTCAATCTCGTTACCGGCAAGTCTCTTTACTCATTTCGTAACACATCATCCCGTGATCAACTCCTTGGTCACATTGTGCACATTATGATGATGTCCTACCGAGTGGGCCCAGAGATACCTCTTCGTTTACACGGAGTGACAAATCCCAGTCTCGATTCGTGCCAACCCAATAGACACTTTCGGAGATACCTGTAGTGTACCTTTATAGCCACCCAGTTACGTTGTGACGTTTGGCACACCCAAAGCACTCCTACGGTATCCGGGAGTTGCACAATCTCATGGTCTAAGGAAATGATACTTGACATTAGAAAAGCTTTAGCAAACGAACTACACTATCTTGTGCTAGGCTTAGGATTGGGTCTTGTCCATCACATCATTCTCCTAATGATGTAATCCTGTTATCAATGACATCCAATGTCCATGGTTAGGAAACCGTAACCATCTATTGATCAACGAGCTAGTCAACTAGAGGCTTACTAGGGACATGGTGTTGTCTATGTATCCACAGATGCATCTGAGTTCCCTATCGATACAATTCTAGCATGGATAATAAACAATTATCATGAACAATGAAATATATAATAATAACTAATTTATTATTGCCTCTAGGGCATATTTCCAATAGTCTCCCACTTGCACTAGAGTCAATAATCTAGTTCACATCGCCATGTGATTAACACTCACAGGTCACATTGCCATGTGACCAACATCCAAGAGTCTACTAGACTCAATGATCTAGTTCACATCGCTATGTGATTAACACTCAAAGAGTTCTGGGTTTGATCATGTTATGCTTGTGAGAGAGGTTGTAGTCAACGGGTCTTGCCATATTCAGATCCCTATGTATTTCGCAAAACTTTATGTCATATCGTAGATGCTGCTACCACGTTCCACTTGGAGCTATTCCAAATTGTTGCTCCATTATATGTATCCGGTATCTCTACTCAGAGCTATCCGGATAGGTGTTAAGCTTGCATCGACGTAACTCTTTACGTCGAACTCTTCATCACCTCCATATCCGAGAAACATTTCCTTTTTCCTCTAAGGATAATTTTGACCGCTATCTGGTGATCTACTCCTAGATCACCTTTGTACCCTCTTGCCAGACATGTGACAAGGCACACATCAGGTGCGGTACTCAGCATGGCATACCGTATAGAGCCTATGACAAAAGCATAGGGGACGACCTTCATCCTTCCTCTTTCTTCTGCCGTGGTCAATCTTGGAGTCTTACTCAACTTCACACCTTACAACTCAGGTAAGAACCCCTTCTTCGACTGATCTATTTTGAACTCTTTCAAAAACATGTCAAGGTGTGCGTTCTTTGAAAGTATCATCAGGCGTCTTGATCTATTTCTATAGATCCTGATGCCCAATATGTATGCAACTTTATCCAGGTCTTCCTTTGAAAATCACTCTTCAAACAACCGTTTATGCTTTCCAGAAATTCTACATCATTTCGAATCAACAATATGTCATCCACATATACTTATCAGAAATGTTATAGTGCTCCCACTCACTTTCTTGTAAATACAAGTTTCTAGCAAACATTGTATAAACCTAAAAGCTTTGATCACTCCATCAAAGCATATATTCCGACTCCGAGACGCTTGCTCTAGTCCATAGAAGGATTGCTGGAGCCAGCATACCTTTTTAGCATCCTTAGGATCGACAAAACCTTTTATTGTATCACATGCAACTTTTCTTACGAAAACAGGTAAGAAAACTTGTTTTGACATCCATCTGTCAGATTTCATAATCAAAAAATACAACTAATGCTAACATGATTCCGACGGACTTAAGCATCGCTACGGGTGAGAAATTCTCATCGTAGTCAACTCCTTGAACTTGTGAAAAGACTCTTTCCCATAAGTCGAGCTTCATAGACGGTAACATTACCGCCCACACCCGTCTTCTTCTTAAAGATCCATTTATCTCAATGGCTTGCCGATCATCGGGCAAGTCCACCAAAGTCCATGCTTTGTTCTGATACATGGATCCTATCTCGGATTCCATGGCTTCTAACCATTTGTTGGAATACGGGCCCACCATCGCTTCTCCATAGCTCGTAGGTTCATTGTTGTCTAACAACATGATATTTAAGACAGGATTACCGTACCACTCAGGAGTAGTACATATCCTTGTCGACCTAGGAGGTTCGATAGCAACTTAATCCGAAGCTTCATGATCACTATCATTAACTTCCTATTCAACAGACGTAGGCGCCACAGAAAACATCTTCCTATGTTGCATCACTTTCTGGTTGAAATAAAGGTTCGACAACCTCATCAAGTTCTATCTTCTTCCCACTCAATTCTTTTGAGAGAAACTCCTTCTCGAGAAAGGACCCATTCTTAGTGACAAAAAATTTGCCCTCGGATCTGAGATAGAAGGTGTACCCAACTGTTACCTTTGGGTATCCTATGAAGATGTGTTTGTCCGCTTTGGGTTCGAGCTTCTCCGGCTGAAGCCTTAAGCATCACAGCCCCAAACAATAAGAAACGACAACTTTGGTTTCTTGCCAAACCAATGTTCATATGACGTCGTCTCAACGGACTTAGATGTCGTCCTATCTAAAGTGAATGCAGCTATCTCTAACGCATAACCTCAAAATGAAAACGGTAGATCGGCAAGAGACATCATAGATCGCACCATATCTCATAGGGTTCGATTACGACGTCCGGACACACCATTACCCTATGGTGTTCCAGGTGGCTTCAATTGTGAAACAATTCCACAATGTCTTAAGTGATTGGCAAACTCATAACTCAGAAATTCTCTTCGATCAGATCGTAGGAATTTGATCTTCTTTGTTATGATGGTTCTTAACTTCACTCTAAAATCGCTTGAACTTTTCAAACATTTCAGACTTGTGCTTCATTAAGTAAATATACCTATATCTACTCAAATTGTCAGTGAAGATGAGAAAATAGCGATATCCACCGCACGCTTCAATTCTCATTGGATCACATGCATCAGCATGTATGATTTCCAACAAGTCACTTGTCCGTTTCGTTGTACCTGAAAACGGGGTCTTAGTCATCCTGCCCATGAGGCATGACTCGCATGTGTCAAGTGATTCAACATCAAGTGACTCCAAACATCCATCGACATGGAGTTTCTTCATGCATCTTACACCAATATGACCTAAGCGGCAGTGCCACGAGAAAGTGGTACTATCATTATTAACTCTACATCTTTTGGCGTGAACATGTGTATTACCACGACCGAGATTCAATGAACCATTCACATAGGGTGCATGACCATGAAAGGTATCATTCATGTAAACAGAATAACCATTATTCTCTAACTTAAATGAATGAAGGTATTGCAATGAACATGATCTAATCATATTCATGCTCAACGTAGACACCTGATAATATTTATCTAGGTTCAATACTAATCCCGAAGGCAGATGGAGCGTGCGATGGTGATCTCATCAACTTTGGAAACACTTCCAACACACATCGTCACCTCGCCCTTAGCCAGTCTCCGTTTAGTCCGTAGCTTTTTCTTCAAGTCACCAATAATAGCAACTGAACCGGTATCCAATACCCAGGTGCTACCAGGAGTACTAGTGAGGTACACATTAATAACACGTATATACTTTGTTGAAGTTGCCAGCCTTCTTATCTACCATGCATTTGGGGTAATTCCGCTACCAGTGACCGTTCCCCTTACAATAGAAGCACTTAGTCTCGGGTTTGGGTTCAACCTTGGGTTCCTTCACTGGAGCGGCAACTGGTTTGCCATCCATGAAGTTTCCCTTCTAGCCCTTGCCCTTCTTGAAACCAGTGGTCTTGTTAAACCATCAACACTTGATGCTCCTTCTTGATTTCTACCTTTTGCGGTCTTAAGCACCGCGAACAGCTCCGGGATCAACTCCATCCCTTGCATGTCATAGTTCATCACGAAGATCTAGTAGCTTAGTGATAGTGGCTAGAGAACTCTATCAATCACTATCTTATCTGGAAGTTTAACTCCCACTTGATTTAAGTGATTGTAGCACCCAGACATTCTGAGCACATGCTCACTAGCTGAGCTATTCTCCTCCATCTTGTCGGCAAAAGAACTTGTCAGAGGTCTCACACCTCTCAACACAGGCATGAGCCTGAAATCCCAATTTCAGCTCTTGGAACATCTCATATGTTCTATGGCGTTCAAAACGTCATTGGAATCCCGATTCTAAGACGTAAAGTATGGTGCACTAAACTATCAAGTAGTCATCAGGATGTGTCTGTCAGGTGTTCACAACATCCACAGACGACGTTGTAGGGGTTTGCACATCGAGCGGTGCATCAAAGACGTAAGCCTTCTGTGTAGCAGTGAGGACACTCCTCGGACTATGGACCCAGTCCGCATCATTGCTTACAATATCTTTCAACTTAATCTTTCTCTAGGAACGTATTGAAACAGGGAGCTACAACGTGAGCTATTTATCTACAACATATTTGCAAAGACAATTTAGACTATGTTCATGATAATTGAGTTCATCTAATCAAATTATTTAATGAACTCCCACTCAGATAGACATCCCTCTAGTCATCTAAGTGAAACATGATCCGAATCGACTAGGCCGTGTCCGATCATCATGTGAGACGGACTAGTCATCAACGGTGAACATCTCATGTTGATCGTATCTTCTATACGACTCATGTTCGACCTTTCGGTCTTCCGTGTTCCGAGGCCATGTCTGTACATGCTAGGCTCGTCAAGTCAACCTAAGTGTTTCCATGTGTCCCGAGGCCATGTCTGTACATGCTAGGCTCGTCAACACCCGTTGTATTCGAACGTTAGAATCTATCACACCCGATCATCACGTGGTGCTTCGAAACAACGAACCTTCGCAATAGTGCACAGTTAGGGGGAACACTTTTCTTGAAATTTCAGTGAGGGATCATCTTATTTAAGCTACCGTCGTTCTAAGCAAATAAGATGTAAAACATGATAAACATCACATGCAATCAAATAGTGACATGATATGGCCAATATCATTTTGCTCCTTTTGATCTCCATCTTCGGGGCTCCATGATCATCATTGTCACCGGCATGACACCATGATCTCCATCATCATGATCTCCATCATCGTGTCTTCTTGAAGTTGTCTCGTCATCTATTACTTCTACTACTATGGCTAATGCTTTAGCAATAAAGTAAAGTAATTACATGACGTTTATGTTGACACGCAGGTCATAAATAAATTAAGACAACTCCTATGGCTCCTGCCGGTTGTCATACTCATCGACATGCAAGTCGTGATTCCTATTACAAGAACATGATCAATCTCATACATCACATATATCATTCATCACATCCTTTTGGCCATATCACATCACAAGGCATATGCTGCAAAAACAAGTTAGACGTCCTCTAATTGTTGTTGCAAGTTTTTACGTGGCTGCTATAGGTTTCTAGCAAGAACGTTTCTTACCTACGCCAAAACCACAACGTGATATGCCAATTTCTATTTACCCTTCATAAGGACCCTTTTCATCGAATCCGATCTGACTAAAGTGGGAGAGACAGACACCCGCTAGCCACCTTATGCAACTAGTGCATGTCAGTCGGTGGAATCAGTCTCACGTAAGCGTACGTGTAAGGTTGGTCCGGGCCGCTTCATCCCACGATGCCGCCGAATCAAGATAAGACTAGTAACGGCAAGTAAATTGACAATATCGACGCCCACAACTGCTTTGTGTTCTACTCGTTCATAGAAACTACGCATAGACCTAGCTCATGATGCCACTGTTGGGGATGGTAGCAGAAATTTAAAATTTTCTACGCATCACCAAGATCAATCTATGGAGTAATCTAGCAATGAGGGGAAGGAGAGTGCATCTACATACCCTTGTAGATCGCTAAGCGGAAGCGTTACAAGAATGTGGATGAAGGAGTCGTACTCGTAGCGATTTAGATCGCGGTTGATTCTGATCTAAGGGCTGAACAACGGCGCCTCCGCGTTCAACACACGTGCAGCCCGGTGACGTCTCCTACGCCTTGATCCAGCAAGGGGAGAAGGAGAGGTTGGGGAAGACTCCGTCCAGCAGCAGCACGACGGTGTGGTGGTGGTGGAGGAGCGCGGAACTCCAGCTGGGCTTCGCCAAGCACTACGAGAGACGAGGAGGGAGAGAGGTAGGGCTGCGCCAAGAGAGAGATCAAATCGTGTGTTGGGCTGCCCCTTTGCCTCCACTATATATAGGGGGAGAGGGAGGTCTGCGCCTCCACCTAGGGTTCCCACCCCAAGGGGTGCGGCAGCCCTAGATCCCATCTAGGGTGGCGGCCACAAGGGGGAGAGGGGGAGGCGCACCTGGGGTGGGCCTTAGGGCCCATCTGCCCTAGGGTTTGCCCCCTCTCCTCTTGGAGGTGCCTTGTGCCTTGGTGGGAGGTGCCCCAGCCCACCTAGGGGCTGGTCCCTTCCCACTATTGGCCCATGTATGCCTCCGGGGCCCGTGGCCCCTCCCGGTGGACCCCTGGACCCCTCCGGTGGTCCCGGTACACTACCGGTGATGCCCGGAACACTTCCGGTGGCCAAAACCATACTTCCTATATATTAATCTTTACCTCCGGACCAGTTAGGAACTCCTCGTGACGTCCGGGATCTCATCCGGGACTCTGAACAACATTCGGTAACCGCGTACATACTTTCCCTATAACCCTAGCGTCATCGAACCTTAAGTGTGTAGACCCTACGGGTTTGGGAGACATGCAGACATGACCGAGATGACTCTCCGATCAATAACCAACAGCGGGATCTGGATACCCATGTTGGCTCCCACATGCTCCACGATGATCTCATCGGATGAACCACGATGTCAAGGATTCAATCAATCCCATATACAATTCCCTTTGTCTAGCGGTACGATACTTGCCCGAGATTCGATCGTCGGTATCCCCATACCTTGTTCAATCTCATTACCGGCAAGTCTCTTTACTCATTCCGTAACACATCATCCCGTGATCAACTCCTTGGTCACATTGTGCACATTATGATGATGTCCTACTGAGTGGGCCCAGAGATACCTCTCCGTTTACACGGAGTGACAAATCCCAGTCTCGATTCGTGCCAACCCAACAGACACTTTCAGAGATACCTGTAGTGTACCTTTATAGCCACCCGGTTACGTTGTGACGTTTGGCACACCCAAAGCACTCCTACGGTATCCGGGAGTTGCACAATCTCATGGTCTAAGGAAATGATACTTGACATTAGAAAAGCTTTAGTAAACGAACTACACGATCTTGTGCTAGGCTTAGGATTGGGTCTTGTCCATCACATCATTCTCCTAATGATGTGATCCCGTTATCAATGACATCCAATGTCCATGGTTAGGAAACCGTAACCATCTATTGATCAATGAGCTAGGCAACTAGAGGCTTACTAGGGACATGGTGTTGTCTATGTATCCACACATGCATTTGAGTTTCCTATCGATACAATTCTAGCATGGATAATAAACGATTATCATGAACAATGAAATACATAATAATAACTAATTTATTATTGCCTCTAGGGCATATTTCCAACAGTGTTCATTGAGTTGCTCCCGGTGAAGCTGGGCATGGGAACATCACTTGGTGGCGCGTTTGGATTTTGTTGCACCCATGTGACCACTCTTGGAATCAAGCTTCTAAAGGAAGCCACCATATCATCTCTACATGCAGCGATTATCTCAGCTTTGGTCTCAGCTTTTTCTTTCTCCATCGCCCGTGCCACCTTCTCGTCGATAGTCACTTGACTGGACTTCTTTCTTTGTCTTTTGGCCTCGGGGTCCTCGTTATAATAGTACTTCCACGTGGCGCCATCCCCGGCGCCATGCACACGTCCATATTGCGGCCGCCGGCCGGGCGGGTGTCCCATCATTATGTTCATGGCCCGGTTGAAAGGAGTGTCCCACTTGTACTTCGCTGATGACTGAGTCGACTGAGTCGACGAGTCGCTTTCGGCCGCAAGCTTGTGTTGCTCTCTCTGCAAAATGGACCGTGAATCATTTACGAATGCGACTAGAATGTAGTAGACTTCATTGATTAGAAGCTAATACGTAAGGTGGTAAAAGGATAATTACCAGTATTCTCATGAATTTCCTAGTCGGCCCGTCGGTGAAGAACATCTTTTTTTGGGGTCCCTGAAGTCGTGCTCCTGCTAGTCGGTGAACTCAGCCAATGGGTCTGGGATCCCCTGCGGTTCACGTTCTGTGTCCTCCTTAGCCCACACGGGCCTCTTTCCCGTGTAACCACGACTTCCAAGGCGGTGGTTCCCCATGTTCTTTGCCGGCGGCTGCTTGCCTCTCTCCGACCTGGCCTTGGCAGCTTCTTCATTGCAATTCTCCTTGAACTTTTCAAAGTCCTCTATCGTAATTTTTGGATTGTCTACAACAACCTCGGCCTAGGTTTCATGGTCTACTTCAATCGCCCTTTTCACCCTAATTTTCCAAGCGGTCAATGCGTTGCTGAACTTCCCTAGGGCTTTGTTGTTGATTTTTTTCATGGCATCATCATCCCATGGGTCGACATTGTCATTCCGACCGGGGAACTAGACTCTTGCGTGCAACCTAGTTAGGAGAAATTTCTTCAAATTATCATTCTTCCGTATTTTTGCGGTGCTGATGTTAGCTGTATCCCGTAGGATGCATGCTAGTTGGTTGCCGTAACACGCTGCCACTTCCCGCGGCTCTATTGGCTCGAACTCGCCAGGGTGCACCGCCGTGACCACCAGTCTTCCGGTGCCGAGCTCATTTGGGCATCGTGTCCTCTTTTCCTTCTTTCCCTCACTGGCTTCGGAGGTCCCAACTTCCGTGCTGTAGTTAGGAACATCATCAGCGCCAGTCTCAGTGCCGGTGTCATTGGTGGCATCAGTGTCGGCGCCGGCACCACCACCGTTGTCATCCGCCATGACAAGGGAGTCCTGACACCCATCTTGCTGTCTCTCCTGATCCGCCAGAAAGTCTAGGTAGGCGTGTGCTCGAACTAATTGGGACTGAGAACCTCCGGCCTCATTGGTGTCGGTCATGTTTCCTAGGGTTCAATGTCGTAGTCGTTTAATTACCGACCTTTATATAATAAAGTGAATAATGAAAAAAAATTACCTTTGTTTTTGTAACACCCATGATGCGGCTATATCTCCCACGCGTCGGAGCAAGACTTAGAGGCATAACCGCATGGTAGGCATGTCGCAAGAGGGGTAATCTTTACATATCCCATGTACTGAATATGAAAGGGATAAAGAGTTGGCTTAAAATCGCCACTTCACAGAATACATGAATATAGCATTACATCATCCAGACACAATCAAGGTCCGACTACGGAACCAAATAAAGAAAGACAACCCCTAATGCTAGATCCCCGACCGCCCCGACTGGGCTCCACTACTGACCAACTGGCAACGAAACAACCCAACGAACACGATCTTCATCGAGCTCCCACTTGAGCTCAGCTGCGTCATCTGCACTGGTATCAACGACACCTGCAACTGGTTTTGGAAGTAATCTGTGAGTCATGGGGACTCAGCAATCTCACACCCGCGAGATCAAGACTATTTAAGCTTATGGGTAGGAAAGGGGTAATGAGGTGGAGCTGCAGCAAGCACTAGCATATATGGTGGCTAACTTATGCAAAATGAGAGCGAGAAGAGAAGCAAAGCACGGTCGTGAACTAGAAGTGATCAAGAAGTGATCCTGAAACTACTTACGTTCAAGCATAACACAAGAACCGTGTTCACTTCCCGGACTCCGCCGGGAAGAGACCATCACGGCTATACACGTGGTTAATGCATTTTAATCAAGTTAAGTTCAAGTTCTCTACAACCAGACATTAACAAATTCCCATCAGCCCATAACCGCGGGCACGGCTTTCAAAAGTTCAAACCCTGCAGGGGTGTCAAAACGTAGCCCATCACAAGCTCTCACAGTCAACGAAGGATATTCCTTCTCCCGAGAAGACCCGATCAGTCTTGGAATCCCGGTTACAAAACATTTCGACAATGGTAAAACAAGACCAGCAAGACCGCCCGATGCGCCGACATCCCGATAGGAGCTGCACATATCTCGTTCTCAGGGCAACACCAGATGAGTGCTCCGTACAACTAAAAAACCAACCCTTAAGTTTCCCCGAGGTGGCGCTGCAAAGGACTCTAGTTCGGACCAACACTTAGACAAGCACTGGCCCGGGGGGGGGGCTTAAAATAAAGATGAACCTCGAGAGCGCGACTCCCAAGGGAAAAGTAGGTGGTGGTGAGGCAAATGGTAAAACCAAGGTTGGGCCTTGCTGGAGGAGTTTTATTCAAAGCGAACTATCAAGGGGTCCCATAACACCCAACCGTGTAAGGAACGCAAAATCAAGGAACATAACACCGGTATGACGGAAACTAGGGCGGCAAGAGTGGAACAAAACACCATGCATAAGGCCGAGCCTTTCACCCTTTACCAGGTATATAGATGCATTAGTTAACATAAAAGATATTGTGATATCCCAACATAACCATGTTCCAACATGGAACAAACTTCAAACTTCACCTCCAACTAGCAACACTATAAGAGGGGCCGAGCAAAGCGGTAACATAGCCAAACAACGGTTTTCTAGGACAAGGTGGGTTAGAGACTGAACATGGCAATATGGGAGGCATGACATAGCAAGTGGTAGGTATCGCGGCATAGCAATAGAGCAAGCAACTAGCAAGCAAAGATAGAAGTGATTTCGAGGGTATGGTCATCTTGCCTGAGATCCCGCAAGGAAGAAGAACGAGTCCATGAAGAAGACAAACGGACATAGTCGAACGGGTCCTCACAAACGCGACGTTATCGGAACCAACCCGAAGAAGCAACATCGGAAAGAAGCACACAATATAGTAAACAACCAACACATGAACATGGCATGATGCACAACCAAATATGATGCATGTCCGGTTTAATGAGGCATGTCATGGCAAAGTGCAACAAACAACACTACAAATTAAGTTGAGATCAATATGCAACGGAGTTGCATATTGAAGAAAACACCACATGACTTATTTAGTTCTCTCTGGTTCAGGTAGTCAACAAAATTAAATGTTGGTTAGCACGACAAGGGGTGAAGCACAACAAAACTATCTATCTAGGCAAGTTTAAATGAGGCCGGAAACAACAAAGAACAATTCCGGTAAACCCCCATATGCATATTTTAGGTTTGGTATTGTTCTGCCCTAAACCATACTTTATAGTTGTTAAACATGCAAAGAGATGCCACCATGTTAAACTATGCATTTTTCTACCCCATTTACATATAAAGTTTATTAAATTCGGAGCTATGGTTATTTAGTTATGAAATAAACCATTTTAGCATGGCATAAGAGTAAATCTACACAAACATCAATTTAAACATTTTAAACATGGGTGAAAGTGACATATTATGAAACTAGATGAAAAACTAAGCATTTTTCATATATAAAACATTTTAATATGATGCACGGTTGATGAGTTTTTATATGCATGAAGTGCAAGGGTTAATCTACAAAACTATAAATCCATGGTAAATAGACAAATTCGCATAACTGAAAAAAACAGGAATGGGTCGAAACAAAGGCCGGCCCAACAGTGCAAAGGATCTAGGTGACTGCTCACTATATGGGCTCGGCCCAAACTGTGGAGAGGCCTGGCACGTTGGAGGAGAAGGTCGGGCCTTGGGTAGCGAACCGGTCAACGCGAGCGACAGGGGCATGGCGAGGCGAAGCAGAGGCTGGGCACTGGCCTAGGTGATCGAAGCAGAGGGCGGGGTCAATGGCGAGGCATCTGGCGGAGCTCCGGCGACGGAGGGAGGCGGAGCTCGCCGGGGATGGAGGGATCCGGCGCGAACGGGGCTCCTCTTGTTCGTCCTGAAGAAAGAGAGAGAGAGACCGCGAGGTGAGGGAGAGAGAATAACCCGGGGAAGAAGGATAGTGAGGCGACGCGGAGCTGCAGACGGGTCGGCCTTAGAGCACTGGGGCTCGGGGCGACGAGCATCAGGGAGGCAGGAGGCCTCGGGCGCCGGGCATCCACGAGCTCGTGTGCTGCTCCACGGCGGGAGGACGGAAAGGACGAAGCAAGGCGGCGGTGAAGCACCTGGGCACGGGCAAATCAAGCAGGAGGAAGCGCTCGTTCGTCTCGGTCTCGCATGAAAGGAAGCATGCGGCAGCAGAAGGAACGGCGGGCCGCGGTGGATCCCTTGGGGACGGATCCGATCCGGCAGCTGCGGGCAACCGGCGACGTCGGGAAGGCCATGGCGACTCGACGGTGGCGGCGGTCCATGGCGATGGTGGTGGTCCTGCAAGGATAGGGCATTTTCTGTCCAAGTCAAAGAGAGAGCCTTGAGAGAGAGAGACGGACAGAGGGAGGAGGAAGAATGAGGGAAGAAGGCGGGGGTCGGCCTGGCAATGGTGGTTCCAATCGCCGGCGGAAGAAGTAGCTCCAGGAGGCGCGGGGTTTGGGGATCGAGGAACAGGAGGGGGCTTGCGGGCTGATTGGAAGAAGAATGGTGATGGATCTCGAGGGAGATTTTGTGGAGTGGCGGCGGGGGCTGGCTGGGAGGATGGGACATCTCCCTAAATTTTAGGGTTGGTCTATACATATATAGCAAAAGGATTTTTGGATAGGGGCATTTGGTCCCTCCAATCTTAATCGGACGATCCCGGATAAATAGGTTAGGGGACCCAAATAAGAAAACGGTGATGTTTTGTAGATGCTTGAGGATGATCCGGATCCAACGGTGACGACTGCCCGGGTCGAGTCCGGGACATCTTTTCGGACGCGCGCGCGAGGAGGGTCGCGGGCTGACAAGAGAGGTTAGGTTGGGCCTGGTGATAGGTTGAGGACTATGCAGAAGGCCTCAGCCTGAGAGAAGAGAAGAGAGAGAGACCCGACAACAGTTTCCGGAGACCGAAAACGTCCGACGAAAAGACCGAGTACTATTGCCGCTATAGTTATCCATTTGGGCGTCAAACGGACTCCGAATGCGATGAAACTTGGCAGGCGGCCTATCTACACTATAACAACACCGCTTGCCAACTTTCAACCCATTCCGAGAACATTTTCCGGCCACTTATAAAATAATATTTCGGACGTGCCGCGGGCGCGTGCAAGTGTGGTTGGACTCAGAACGGACAACGGAGAGAAACGGGGAGACCTGGACAGATGCAAGTTTTGAAAACACGATGATGCAATGCACATGATGACATGACAAGATGCAACACGCAAGTGAAAGACATAGCAAAGACAGTGAATAACTGGAAGACACCTGGCGCAACGGTCTCGGGGCGTCACAACACTCCACCACTACAAGAGGATCTCGTCCCGAGATCTAGGATGGCACCGGAGGAAACGGAAGAGGAAGAGAACAGGTAAAACTAAGTTGCTTCTTTGACAAACGTGTGAAACCAAAGAACCTTGCGAGGTTGAACAAATTCGAGAAAAGAATACAACGGAGGCGAACAAAGTTGAAACCTCCATTAGAGAAGAGGAACAAGGAACCTTACTAGACCCTGTAGGTTGAAAGACATAAGGAAAGGTTGCAATGAATAAGAAGTACATACAAGCACTCCGATAGAAATGAAATGTACAAGAATGATAAGGATCAATTACGACAACACTCCGGTTAGAAATGAAGCATAGATATGACCTTGGCAAAATGAAAGAACTTGGATGAGACTCCGGTTAGAAGAGGAATGCTGGCACAACACTCCGCTTAAACAAGATATAGAAGGAATAAGAATGATGTAATTTGGGCAGCACTCCGACTGTAAATGAAAGGAATTGAATATGAACTAGATAAGATGAGAGGATACTTGATGAAAACACACTGCCTCCGGAGCTATTGAAAGAATGGCACAAGAGGTAAGAAAGATTTCAGACAGCACTCTGGTTTGAGAAGGGAGGCAAAACTTGATAAGATGAGAGAGCTCGAATGAAAACACGACACTCCGATTAAATGGATAAGCACGAAAAGAACATGATCTTTGACCAAACGAGATGATGGGTGAAAATAGCAACAACATCACAAAGCCTCCGGAAGAAATAAAAGAATAGAATTAAAAGAACGGAGAAGAAAACAACATCTTCTACCTCAAATGAGCTTGAAAAAACATCTTTAGGAGAAAGGTCGAACGAAGTTGTTGGAAAACCAACAACGAAAAGAGTAAGCTTGTTGTGGGTTTATGGAAAACATCTCGAAATTATGAGGTGAAATTCTGCCACTACGGAAACAAAAGATTGGATTGATATCAACAAGGGGGCGAGAAGCTTATCTCACCGGGAGGATACATGAAGAACTTGGGTCATTTATAAGCACCATAAATAGCAACAATCCTTAGGGAAAGATTTAGATGAAATATAACCCAAGATAATTCCAAGGAAGAAAATGATGGGTTTAAATATCTCATTCTTAACAACTTGCGAATCATGAAACACGAAGGGAAATTGTCAAGAATGATATAACACCACCTCAAAAGATAAAGTAGGAAGAATTGCACTTTGGAATGCAAGATGAAGAATGTTTGAACTCCTCAAAACAAGACATGTGTTAAGCACCATGTTTAATTTTGAGTAAGCTTGGCAGAACTTAGCTTCGAGAGGAAATCTTGACGAACAATTGAAGAATGAAAAGAATCCTTGATGAACCACCATGTAGAGCCTCCATGAAGAACTACGGTAACAAAATGATGATAAAAAGAAAGAGAAGTTGAAAAGACAAGGTGAAGCCTTGTAATGATTTAGATGGATCTCCGTGGTGATATAGTTGCGAGAGCTTGGAACTCCGGGAAAGAAAAAATGAAACAATTGAAAACCGAGAGCTTGATGAACCTCCGGAATAAGGAATTGAATTTACTCGATGAAACAATAATAAGAATTACATTATGCTTATCCTTCACCAATTAAAATTGATGACAAGCAATGGATTTGTCATACTACTTATTCTCGTAGAAAGGATTAAGAGAGATATAGCGCAAACTTGAGAAGGTCTTCAACGAACCACCGGTAGGATTGAAACAACGAATAATTTGATATGATAACGAAGGAAAAGAAATCTTGAATGAACCACCGTAAGAATTGGAAATGAAAGAAGAAAATATAAATAAACACCGGGAATAATTAGGGAACGAAGATACTTGATAAAATTTAGATACAAGTGAATGAAGAGATCACGAGCTGATTATAGAATATTTGACTGATGCATCGGTAAGATTTGGAGAACGAGAGCTGAAAGCTGGAATGAATAATTCTCAAATGATGGGCTCTGGAGATTCAAACTGAAAAGACTTCTGAATAGCTCTGGAAGGGTGAAAAGAATTCTCACAATCAAAAACAATTATGAGAGGATGGCATGAAGCTACAACCAAGAATCTTCGAGAGAACGGACCAAGATTTGAAAGAAACTCTTCTTCGGTCTTCAAGATCCGAGAATGACGATCAGAAACAACACCATGAATTGTTGAGGCACTCTGGAATAATGAAAAGCGAAGAGGTTGAGCCAATAATGAAAAGAATATGAAAGATCTTGGAGAAAGACATATGATTGATGATAATTCATTCTTACGTCAAACTTTGAAAAGAAATTTGAGGATAGCTCCGGGAAAATAGAAGAGTCAGGTAAGATCCTGGGAAAAGACATGTGGGTTAGGGCCCACTCAAAAGAAACACCGTTGAACGATTTAAAAGATAGATTGCGCCGGTTGAATTAAATGGGTTGAATGAGATAACAACCTCGAGATAGCTTAAACGAATTAGCAATGGAAACGCGAATCTCCTGAGATATCTTCAACACTACGGATATGAATAGAGAGAGATGAGTGATTAAGAGGTGCACCGATGCGAGAAAGCATTGTGAAATGAGGAAAAGATATGATTGACAAAGCTTGAAATGAATCCACCGGAGAAGAAAAAGAATGACGAATGATGAACTTGAAGCTCCGTTAGAATCTCCACGATAAATCACCGGATTGAAACTTGAAAGAAAAGGATGAAGAGACTTCACATGAATAAAATGGATAGTTGATTTAGAAATCTGATTCCTTGAAGAAAAAGGGTGGGAGGGCGGGAAAACAAAGACAGCTTGGGACGGATGAAACAAACACCGTTGAGAAAAACTTGAGTTGATCATGCGGATGTTGAAAACGATCGGATCCACTTGAAGGGAGACACACCGGTTCAGAAGAAATTGAGATGGCAAACTCAAAGATCGAGAAGGACTAGTATTCACATAGGAGTATGAGAACACCGCTTAGGAGAAATAAGGAATCAACACTTGACAGTGAAGCAACTCGAATACCACAAACCAAAACAAAAACAAAGGATTGGCTTGCAGAATAAGCCGGAACAAACATATGATAGAGATTTCGTTCGAAGTTTTCGTGGTGGGGCCCACACAGGCTCGATCGTACAACACCATCATGTACAAGGTAGTGCACATGACATACGAAGCGTCCCCGAGTCAGCATAGCCAAGGACTCTTTAAGACACAACGAGACCACTGTAAAACCAACCGTGGATGGGCGGACCACTAGACGTCGAACCCCAATCTCATAGCATTCATCTGTCGAAAAGATATCCTAAGAGCTACTTGAATTCCCACTTATAAACTCCCGAGACTTTCTAGTTATGCAATCAGGTGTTGGGGATACAGGGGAAGCATAATATCTCACCCAAACTAACAAATCCTACATCTAGCTGTATCCATCCTTCAACACATAACCAAGAAACCTTCGGAAATAATTTACCTCAACCTTCGAAAAGCATCCGTTATACGAGTTATGGCAATACCCCCGAACTCCCACCCAAGTACTGGGTGGCATCGAGGTTATCTCACCAACAACTACATAAAAGAGATTTTCGATGTCGGCGAACTCAGGTATTCCAGAACTGCAACGATAAAATTGTGACGACAACACCTCGGAGCTCAACTCCCCGGGACACTGCCACAACCCCTAAATGTCAGGAGGCACCAAGAACAATGTTCTCGTCACAAAACCATCGAAACAATTCCAAGATACCCGCGTGATCCTAAAAAAAATTTAGTGAAATTTGAGGAGAGAAGAGTCAAACTTCTACGTCAGGAGGCCTCACCAGAGCGACGAAGGGACTGAGGAGTAAAAAGAATCCTACTCTCCGATATATATAATCCTATAAGACTCAAAACATTTTTCTAGACTCAATAACACCAACGATTCAATCAAGCAGGGGGCTCCTAAGTCGGGGAAGGCTCTGATTACCAACTTGTAACACCCACGATGCGGCTATATCTCCCATGTGTCGGAGCACGACTTAGAGGCATAACCGCATGGTAGGCATGTCGCAAGAGGGGTAATCTTTACACATCCCATGTACTGAATAAGAAAGGGATAAAGAGTTGGCTTACAATCGCCACTTCACACGATACATGAATATAGCATTACATCATCCAGATACAATCAGGGTCCGACTACGGAACCAAATAAAGAAAGACAACCCCTAATGCTAGATTCCCGATCGCCCCGACTGGGCTCCACTACTGATCAACTGGAAACGAAACAACACAACGAACACGATCTTCATCGAGCTCCCACTTGAGCTCGGCTGCGTCATCTGCACTGGTATCAACGGCACCTGCAACTGGTTTTGGAAGTAATCTGTGAGTCACGGGGACTCAGCAATCTCACACCCGCGAGATCAAGACTATTTAAGCTTATGGGTAGGAAAGGGTAGTGAGGTGGAGCTGCAGCAAGCACTAGCATATATGGTGGCTAACTTACGCAAATGAGAGCGAGAAGAGAAGCAATGCACGGTCGTGAACTAGAAACAATCAAGAAGAGATCCTGAAACTACTTACGTTCAAGCATAACACAAGAACCGTGTTCACTTCCCGGACTCCGCCGAAAAGAGACCATCACGGCTACACACGCGGTTGATGCATTTTAATTAAGTTAAGTGTCAAGTTCTCTACAACCAGACATTAACAAATTCCCATCTGCCCATAACCGCGGGCATGGCTTTGAAAGTTCAAAACCCTGCAGGGGTGTCCCAACTTAGCCCATCACAAGCTCTCACGGTCAACGAAGGATATTCCTTCTCCCAGGAAGACCCGATCAGACTCGGAATCCCGGTTACAAGACATTTCGACAATTGTAAAACAAGACCAGCAAGCCGCCCGATGCGCCGACATCCTGATAGGAGCTGCACATATCTCATTCTCAGGGAAACACCAGATGAGCGCTCCGTACAACTAAAAAACCAGCCCTCAAGTTTCCCCGAGGTGGCGCTGCAAAGGACTCTAGTTCGGACCAACACTTAGACAAGCACTGGCCCGGGGGGCTTAAAATAAAGATGACCCTCGAGAGCGCGACTCCCAAGGGAAAAGTAGGTGGTGGTGAGGCAAATGGTAAAACCAAGGTTGGGCCTTTCTGGAGGAGTTTTATTCAAAGCGAACTATCAAGGGGTCCCATAACACCCAACCATGTAAGGAACGCAAAATCAAGGAACATAACACTGGTATGACGGAAACTAGGGCGAGAGTGGAACAAAACACCAGGCATAAGGCCGAGCCTTCCACCCTTTACCATGTATATAGATGCATTAATTAACATAAAAGATATTGTGATATCCCAACATAACCATGTTCCAACATGGAACAAACTTCAAACTTCACCCGCAACTAGCAATGCTATAAGAGGGGCTGAGCAAAGCGGTAACATAGCCAGACAACGGTTTGCTAGGACAAGGTGGGTTAGAGACTGAACATGGAAATATGGGAGGCATGACATAGCAAGTGGTTGGTATCGCGTCATAGCAATAGAGCGACCAACTAGCAAGCAAAGATAGAAGTGAGTTCGAGGGTATGGCCATCTTGCCTGAAATTCCGCAAGGAAGAAGAACGAGTCCATGAAGAAGACAAACAGACGTAGTCAAAACGGGTCCTCACAAACGCGACGTTATCGGAAGCAACCCGAAGAAGCAACACCGTAAAGAAGCACACAACATAGTAAACAACCAAGACATGAACATGGCATGATGCATAACCAAGTATGATGCATGTTCGGTTTAATGAGGCATGGCATGGCAAAGTGCAACAAACAACACTACAAATTAAGTGGAGATAAATACGCAACGGAGTTGCATATTGAAGAAAACACCACATGACTTATTTAGTTCTCTCTCATTTAGGTACTCAACAAAATTAAATGTTGGTTAGCATGACAAGGGGTGAAGCACAACAAAACTACCTATCTAGGCAAGTTTAAATGAGGCCAGAAACAACGAACAACAATTCCGGTAAATCCCCATATGCATATTTTAGGTTTGGTATTGTTCTGCCCTAAACCATATTTTATAGTTGTTAAACATCCAAAGAGATGCCACCATGTTAAACTATGCATTTTTCTACCCCATTTACATATAAATTTTATTAAATTCGGAGCTACGGTTATTTAGTTATGAAATAAACCATTTTAGCATGGCATAAGAGTAAATCTACACAAACAGCAATTTAAACATTTTAAACATGGGTGAAAGTGACATATTATGAAATTAGATGAAAAACTAAGCATTTTTCATATATAAAACATTTTAATATGATGCACGATTGATGAGTTTTTATATGCATGAAGTGTAAGGGTTAATCTGCAAAACTATAAATCCCTGGTAAATAGACAAATTCGCATAACTGAAAAAAACAGGAATGGGTCGAAACAAAGGCCGGCCCAACAATGCAAAGGATCTCGGTGACTGCTCACTATATGGGCTCGACCCAAACTGTGGAGAGGCCTGGCAGGTTGGAGGAGATGGTCGGGCCTTGGTGCTGGAGCGGCCGGTTGGGTAGCGAACCGGTCAATGCGAGCGACAGGGGCATGGCGAGGCGAAGAAGAGGCTGGGCGCTGGCCTAGGCGATCGAAGCAGAGGGCGGGGTCAACGGCGAGCCATCCGGCGGAGCTCCGGCGATGGAGGGAGGCGGAGCTCGCCGGGGATGGAAGGATCCGGCGTGAACGGGGCTCCTCTTGTTCATCCTGAAGAAAGAGAGAGAGAGACCGTGAGGTGAGGGAGAGAGAATAACCCAGGGAAGAAGGATAGTTAGGAGACGAGGAGCTGCAGACGGGCCGGCCTTGGAGCATTGGGGCTCGGGGCGACGAGCATCAGGGAGGCAGGAGGCCTCAGGCGCCGGGCATCCACGAGCTCGTGTGCTGCTCCACGGCGGGAGGACGGAGAGGACGAAGCAAGGCGGCGGTGAAGCACCTGGGCACGGGAAAATCGAGCAGGAGGAAGTGCTCCTTCGTCTCGGTCTCGCACGAAAGGAAGCAGGCGGCAGTAGAAGGAACGGCGGGCCGCGGTGGATCCCTCGGGGACGGATCCGATCCGGCAGCTGCGGGCAACCGGCGATGTCGGGAAGGCAATGGCGACTCGATGGTGGCGGCGGTCCATGGCGACGGTGGTGGTCCTGCAAGGATAGGGCATTTTCTGTCCAAGTCAGAGAGAGAGCCTTGAGAGAGAGAGAGACAAACAGAGCAAAGAGGAAGAACGAGGGAAGAAGGCGGGGTCGGCCTGGCATTGGTGGTTCCAATCGCCGGCGGAAGAAGTAGCTCCAGGAGGCGCGGGGTTTGGGGATCGAGGAACAGGAGGGGGCTTGCGGGCTGATTGGAAGAAGAATGGGGATGGATCCCGAGGGAGATTTTTGGAGTGGCGGCGGTGGCTTGCTGGGAGGATGGGACATCTCCCTAAATTTTAGGGTTGGTCTATACATATATAGCAAAAGGATTTTCGAATAGGGCATTTTGTCCCTCCGATCTTAATCGGACGATCCCGGATAAATAGGTTATGGGGCCCAAATAAGAAAACAATGATATTTTGTAGATGTTTGGGGATGATCCAGATCCAACGGTGACGACTGCCCGGGTCGGGTCTGGGACAGCTTTTCGGACGCGCGCGCGAGGAGGGTCGCGGATGACGAGAGAGATTAGGTTGGGCCTGGTGATAGGCTGAGGACCGTGCAGAAGGCCTCAGGCTGAGAGAAGAGAAGAGAGAGAGAGACCCAGCGGCGGTTTCCAGAGACCGAAAACGTCCGACGAAAAGACCGACTACTATTGCCGCTATAGTTATCCGTTGGGGCGTCAAACGGACTCCTAATGCGATGAAACTTGGCAGGCGGCCTATCTACACTATAACAACACCGGTTTCCAACTTTCAACCCATTCCGAGAACATTTTCTGGCCACTTATAAAATAATATTTCAGACGTGCCGCGGGCGCGTGCAAGTGTGGTTGGACTCAGAACGGACAACAGAGAGAAACGGGGAGACCAGGACAGATGCAAGTTTTGAAAACATGATGATGTAATGCACCTGATGACATGACAAGATGCAACACGCAAGCGAAAGACATAGCAAAGACAGTGAATAACTGGAAGACACCTGGCGCATCGGTCTCGGGTTTTACAGTTTTGCTGAAAATGTCGTTTCATTCCCGTCACGACAAATCTCGAGCACTCGATATGTCCAACTTTCTAGCACAAGTCATGCCGAAATTGACGGAAAATTTCGGCATGACCTTTGCTAGAAAGTGCACATATAGAGCGCCTGAAATTTGTCGGAATGGAAATGAATCAACATTTCCGGCAAAACATAGGTCACTCGCAATTGGGAAATGAATCAACAACCAAATTTATCGCTGTCGTGGTAGCAACAGAGCAGTCATAATCAAAGCAGCATGATCATCCACACTTGTCTTTGGCCAATCTAGGTACCACACAACCACTAGTTATGTCATTGGCATGGACAATGCAAGTAAACTTTAGGTACTAATAAAATGAGCCCTGCGCTGCAACTTACATTATTGCAGTCCATGAACAAAAGCCACCAAAAAACAAAAAATATGGCTGCCACAAAATGAGCCCTGATGGTTACCAACTGGTTGGCCCATAGGAAAATGCAATGGAGATACCAGGAATGGCTGCCACATGCCAAAACATAAAATATGGTTGCTATGTTTCACAACCTTAGATCAAGTAATAAGTTTAGTTTAGTTAGCTAGACAGAGCATTAGCTTAGCTTCACTACCTATAGCAATATGACCAAAGTTCACTGTACTTATCAAACCTAGAAAAATTCCCTCTTAGAGAGGGAGCACAAGTTGATTTTCAAAATTGAAGTAGCACTGCAGCTATCACATTCTGTTCTATGATGATGATCTATCAGTGTATACCACCTAACGATTTTGTGAGAACGGACACCTAGCAGCAGCAAGACACCTAGCTACCTCTCTGGCTCTGGCTTACTTGAACATGAGCGGGAGGAAGAGGGGCAGGGGAGGGGGGCGTACCAGAGCGGGAGGGGGTCGGTGGCCGGCGTCGGGGTCAGGGCAGTGGCCGGCGTCGGGGTCGGGGGTGAGGGCGGCGTCGGGGTCAGGGCTGAGACTGGCGTCGGGGTCGGGTTGAGGCCGGCGTCAGGGTCGGAGCTGAGGTCGGGGGTGGTGCGACGTTGGCGGAGGGGCGGCACAGAGAAAGGGGATCGGTCGAATCGAGCGAGAGTGAGATAGAGGAAAGAGATGGGTGCAGTGGCTCTGTATATACAACTTAGCTATAGCGCGTCTTGGCAAAACGCGCTATAGCTAAGTTAGCTATAGCGCTTGCCAAGCCAAAACGCGCTACTGTTAATTTTTTTTCTTTTTCTTTTTCTTTTTCTTAGCTATAGAGCTTGCCAAACCAAAACGCGCTACTGCTAATTTTTTTCTTTTTCTTTTTTTCTTTTTCTTAGCTATAGCGCTTGCCAAGCCAAAACACGCCATTGCTAACTTTTTATTTTTCTTGTTCTTTTTTTACTTTTATTATTTCATTTGACCGGCCGCTATTGGCGGTATACAAAATAGCTAAACACACACAAAAATTGTGGATTAGTTTGTCAGCTTGGGCGACGACGACGCTTCAGACTGATCTTCTTCCCTCTTTTGTTCGTTGTCGAATAATTGAGCCCATGATTGTGACTTTTCCTTCTCCAGGGATTACGATCTTTCGTAGGTAATGTAGTCTTCATTCTTCTTTTGACGTATGTTTCATCATCATCTTCCCTCATCGGATCACCGTATTGGTCGTAGTCTTCCTCGTTGGCGACTCCATCCATTCCGGCGATGCTTCTTTTGCTTCTCCTCACAACAACACGGCTGGGATTGACCGGATCGGTTATGAAGAAACATTGTGTCACGTGTTTAGCGTGTACCCATGGCTCATTTTTGGCGATGACGTTGACGGTACCGCTATCGGAGTCGGGTATACACATGGTAGTGAAATTCGGTTTTCTCTCTGTACATTCTTAGCCCATCTGACACGGAACATCGTCGCGCTATGCAATCCAGAGTAGTGAAGCTCCCATATCTCTTCGACCCTTCTGTAATATCTTTCAATTACATTATCGGTCATGGCTTCCATCGTCACCCCTGAGTTTTGGTCATCACTGTTTATATCTTTCTCCTCCGTGTAGAACGTGTATCCGTTGATATCGTATGCTTGATAAGTCGCGAGGTTGGTCGAGGGGCCATGTGCTAAGGCGTATATGAGCGTTCCGTTCGGACAACCCTCTTCCGGGGGATTCGCCAGAACTCGCTCTTTGAACCAACGCAAGAAAGTGGAGTTGTGCTCTCTAATAACTTCAGCGTCCGTGCTGTGCACCCACGGTCACGGTACTTCTTTGCGATGGTCTCTTTGTGCAGTGTCACGAAATATTCTAGCACATCTAGGTGTTGTAGCACTACTAAGTTTACCCTGTCAAGGTCATTTTGTCGGCCCGAGCCTAACACATTCACATCCCTATGACTGTTGGTGTGACCTTCACCTTCGAGCCTTCCACAGTGCTTCTAGACGGGCAAACCAACAACAGGGTCTCCGGTGCCTACTAGATAACTCTCACAGAAAGAGATGCACTCTTTGGTCAGATATCCCTGGGCTATGCTTCCATCTGGTCGGGACATGTTACAAACGAATCCTTTGATGATTCCATTCATCCTCTCGAACGGATCATGTTGTGCACGAATGTCGGCCCCAGGTCGATGATGTCGTCCACGATGTGGACACATAGATGCACCATGACATCAAAGAACGCGGGCGGGAAGTACATCTCTAGCTCATTCAGTATGACAACGATCTCTTCCTGTAGCCTATGGAGTTGCTTCACACTGATCGACTTTCGAGAGATAGCATCAAAAAAGTGGCATAGGTCAGTAAGCGTCTCACGCACATGTGTGTCCATAATCCCTCTAAGTGCAACCGGGAGTAATTGCGTCATCATCACATGACAGTCGTGAGACTTCATCCCACTGAACCTTTTTTCTTAGTGTCTAGATATCTGCTTATCTTCCCACAGTATCCAGAACTAACTTTGATTCCGGCAAGGCACTTGAACAATTGATCGACCTCCTTCGGATCTAAGGTGAAGCAAGAGGGGGGGGGGGCAATATTGTTCTTCCTTCTTGTTTACTTTTTTGCCCCTATCTTCCGTCTCTGTCTCCGTCTCGGTCTCCTCTGACGACCTTTTACCGGGCATTTGGAGATCTTTCCTGATATTCAAAAATTCCAAGTCTTTTCTTGCCTTCGGCCCATCCTTGGTCCTCTCTGGCATGTTCATTAATGTTCCAAGCAAACTCTCAAGGATATTTTTTGTGATATGCATTTGATCAAGGCTATGAGGCGTGTCGAGTATGGGCCAGTATTCCAAGTCCCAGAAAACAGATCTCGTCTTCCATACCTTCAGCAGGGGCTCCGGCGCCTTTTTCTTCGTCTTTCCCGGCGAGGGGCACTCTTCCCAGTTCTTCAATAACTTATATATTTCTGCACCGCTACGCTTACGTGGAGGACCTCGATGCTCAACCTTACCATTGAATAGATCTCCACGCTTTCTTCACGGGTCATCCTTCTCGAGCCATCTTCGATGCCCCATGTAAACAATTTTCGAAGACCCGCTATCTTTCGATAGCTGTAGAGAAGTTGTATCATCCATGCACCTCGTGCATCCGCAATATCCGTGGCACACCTGGCCGGAGAGATAGCCGTAACCGAGATAGTCCTGCACCGTCGTGATCAGCGCGACTCTCATGTAGAAATACTCTCCTTTGCTTGCATCCCATGTCTTGGTCGGCGTTGTCCATAAGGTATGTAGCTCCTCTTTCAGTAACCCGAGATACAAATTTATATCATTTTCCGGTTGTCTCGGCCCTTGAATAAGCATAGCCATGTGTATGTATTTTTCCTCCATGCACAACCGGGGGGAGGTTGTACATCCATACAAACACGGGCCATGTGCTACGATTGGTGTTCTGGTTGCCAAATGGATTCATGCCATCACTACTAGCGCCAAGCACGACGTTCCTTGGATCATTTGTTAAAAAAATCAAATTCAGCATTTAATGCTCTCCACTTGCTAGCATCTGCGAGGTGTCTCAGCTTCGGCTCATCTCCGTCATCTGGCTTCACCCTCTCCGCGTGCCAGCGCATAAGCTTTGCTTCCTTAATTAGGATCTACGAAATACCGCTGTAGACGCGGAGTGATCGGAAAGTACCATACAACTTTCTATGGAGCTTTCTTTCCAGCCTTTTTATATTGTGAAACATTGCACTTTGGACAGATGGTTTTTTCCGCGTGCTCGTTCCGATATATGATGCAATCATTGATGCATGTGTGATATCTAATGTGTGGCAGATCAAGAGGGCACACGATTTTGTTTGCCTCCTCGACACTAGTAGGACACAGGCTTCCCGCGGGAAGAACCTTCTTTAGATACTTCAGAAGCTCATCCAGGCTTGTATCTGTCCATTTGTTTTTTGCCTTCGTCTTTAGAAGTTCTAGTGTGAAACTCAAGCGGGTCACTTCGGGATCGCAACCATCATACAAAGGAGTCATCGAGTCTACCTCCAGTTGCGCCAGTTTGGCCTCCTCTCTAGAAGCAGCTCTGTCGCCAGTCGTCTTCTTGCGAAGCAGGTCTCGAAAATGAGGGTCCCGCATGGCTGAACTTAGTAGCGACGAAGACGGTGGCGTGTCCGCGTCTTCTCCGCCTTGAACTGCCTCTTCGCCATCGACATTTCCGAGGTTGTCTTCCTCTTCGGGCACATAATCGGGCATCTCTTCGTCTGGTGGCCCCATGTCGTTATTTCCTACCCCGTCGACATCCTCATCATCATCATCTTCACTTATCCACCGAGTATGGTCATGCATGAGCAGGTGTGCCTTGAATGTGCCACCCTCAAAGGGGTCGAGCCTGACTATTCCTTTGCATTTTTGACACGGACATAAAACATCCTTCAGTCTTTTTTCATACATGTCGTCCATAGTGGATTGCCAGTATCTTTCCACCATCCTTCCATTGACCTTCATGATCACCTGCGCGTGGAGCAAATATTATAACCACGTATATATGCATGCATGGATCAAATTCATACAAAAATTCGGCATGAACTTCCCTAAACATAGGACGTATTGAGTTTGCCCGAAATTCACCGGAACGGAATTGAATCATCATTTCGGCAAAACATAGGCAACTCATGTCACCCACATTATTTCATCAAATACACAATGTAGGCAACTCAAATTATGTCACACACAATTCGGTATATATATTCTCATATCGCCCATATATATAGTTGCAGTCCTATCCACACAAACATCTTTTTTTGCTCACCTATGTGTTGAGAGGGATATCAAGCACCTTTCTTCTTAATTACCTAGTAGCTCTAGATATATAGCTCTAACTAGCTAGCTAGCTAGGGAGAGAGAGAGAGCTAGCTAGGGAGATAGTGGGAGAGGAGAGGGAGAGAAGAGGGGAGGCATTAATGGAAGGGGGTGGAGGGCAAAGAAGAGGGGGAGGGAGGGCATTAATGGAGGGGGTGGATGGCAAAGAAGAGGGGGAGGGAGGGCATTAATGGAGGGGGTGGTGGTGGAGGGCACAAAGAAGAGGGGGTGGTGGAGGGCAAAGAAGACGGGGAGGAAGGGCTCTAATGGAGGGGTGGTGGAGGGAGAGCATTGAAAGGAACAAGCAAGATGAAAGAGGGAGAAAGGAAGAGGGAGAGGAAGAAGAAAGGGGAGGAATGAGGGGAAAGGTGGTAGGTGGCTGGCGACCATAGCAGTAGTGCGGGGTGCCAAAGCATGCTACTGCTATGAGTGCCAGCAAAATATCTACTGGTACGTAAAACTAACTATAGCACTTGTACAAAAACAATGCTATTGGTATAAGTTACCTATAGAAAAAATAGCAGTAGCGCGTCTAGGTGCACAGGCGCTACAACTACTTTCTTAACAGTAGCACTGGTTAGACTACAAACGCTACTAATATTTCTTTGTCGAATGATGTGTTGTGGCAAACTTACCAGTAGGGTGGCCTTCAAAAACGCTACTATGTTATACCAGTAGCGTGTTTTATAACAAACACTACTGGTAATTATCAGTAGTGTGGGGTCTATAACAAACACTACTGATAAAATTCTATCTATAAGCATTTTCCTAGTAGTAATAGTGGTAGTGCGTTGGTAAGGGATTTTGGGTGGATTTATTGCTCTTCGAGGCGACCTACTTTTGTTGTGACGCAGCTAGATGATTAGCATAAGGCAGGACCTTTTTCGTTTGTTTGTAATTATTGCGATGGAATGCCAAGTTTCAACTACACTTGTTGTTTGCAGCAAGTTGAAGTCTTGTAATTGATTTATGCCTTCTATAAAAGTCGTAGTCTCTTGTAATTGATTTTTGTCTTTTATAAAAATATGGTATTTCAGTTTTCTATAAATGCCTTTTATAAAAATATGATATTTCAGTTTTCTATAAAAATATATGATACGTCTAGACGTACTCTCAAAAAATATTGTCCAATGTAATGTTTAATCTCCAACGGACAGCAGAAAAAGAACAAGGCTAGTATAATTTTCAATGATTTTTTATCCTTGTTAACCGTTCTGCGTCTAGTTCAGTTTTTCGTTCATTGTACTACCTATTGTTTTCCTTGATAATAAATATCTTAGGGTGTTATTGTCTAAGAAAAACATATCAGAGAAAAAAAAAGGAAAACTTGCTCTGAGGCTGTTATTGTCTTTACCATAGGTGGTTAAACATTGAGAAGACCACACCACACACACGAGAGAATTTACACACGCATGGAGCTTACACAGAGCACACACATACACCCATCACTCGCTAGCATGCAGCGAGCATACCGAGCCAAGAAAATAAAGTTACAAGCACTAGTAGACAGTAGTACGAAGCTGAAGACAAACCACATGCAGCCTCGGACAGCAACGTACGCTACGCAGGATTAGATAACCAAAAGAGCAGCAAACATGGCGGCGTCGCACAAGTTGTTGAGCACCCTGCCTTCAGTTCTCTGGCCGACGGCTCTTATTTAGCGGTGGTTGCTCCTTGTCCTCGTCTCGTCGCTGTAAAGCCTGGACATCAAACGTACGTGGCAGCGTTATTATCATTTGCCATGTTCACCCGTTTAAAGTTCCCAGTAGATCGTGTTACTAAAACTGATTTTGTACCGTGAGATATATAGATCATGAGCTAGCGTACGTACCAGTCGTAGACGGTGGGGGAGTTGGGCTGCGGGCGGTCGAAGAGGTTGGCGCCGAGGCTCTTGGTGGCCAGGTTGCTCCCGGGGTGGAAAACGCTCCGCCACACGCTGCCGCCGCGCGGCGGCGTGGACGACGACGGCGTCACCGGCGTGGTCGGGGTCGTCGGCATCGACGGCGACTGCTTAATCGCCTCCCCTGCAGCTGCACCTCCACCAACATCCATGTAAACCGCCGTCAGTTCACACAATAATAAACCCAACAGATCCTCCGGTTAAGCATCAAATCTTCTTCTGAAAACTACTCGTGCTAGTTCTTACGTTCTTCTCAACAGTTTCAGGCCATGTCGGTACCTCTGGACTAACGTATATAAACTGTACCTGTGTTGATGGCGAGGGGTTGGGTGGCGGCGGCCCGGCGGAGCTTGTCGAGGCCCGTCTCCGGGCGAGGCCCGGCCACCACGTCGTCCCACAGCTTGTCCAGCATCCTGTGCAGAAGTTGGATCTGATCGGTGCAAGAACTAGTGTCACTCGCTTGTAGCACTACCACCGATAAGATCAAGTGCACTGGCCGACTGAGTTAGGTGAGACTGGGGGACACTTAAATCATGCAGGGACGGGGATGCGGTCACCGTCGGGTTGCGTTACCGCTCTAGATCACACACGGGCACCTGTACACCTACGGCTAGTGTCCAACACAGTGTACTAGCAAACGAAGGATCGGACCGGGGTGTGGCGTGGCCTCTAGAAATGTCAGTGGCGATGAGGTTAGCTTGTTTTGACCGGACGGTGAGCCGAACCAGCGCTTGGGGTGATAAGATTGGATGACGAGCCCCGCTTTGGACAGTCGTGCCGGATAAGGATGCAGCGGACTGGCCCCACTGCTCGGTTGGATTATATGGAGCGAAAATATCTAAACCTGACTTACGGGCAGCACGATGTGGCAGTGGGACACGCGATGGTGGGAAATATATTTAAAAAAGGTGTAATGAGAATGGACAGATCACCAACGACACACGTCGACGCAACTCGTACAAAAGATTGAGATCCAGAGTTTAACTACGGCGAAGTCGCTGTAGATGCACCGGCCTTGTGTCTTCGTATGAAAACCATCTGGAATGTGACATGCATTCTCCTAAATATCTAACCAAGTGTGGCTAAAAGTGACAGCTTATCATATACTGCATTATGCAACCGAGCGGATTAGTGCATCTTCAAATTATCTCCCGTGTCCGTTCACAAACTGGGGGACGAGTCCACGGACACAAGAGCCGGCCATTTAAAGCTATATGCATCTATCCGGTTACATTTCAAACGAATTTTAACGAAAACTGAACAATTTTGATGCAAACTCAAATAAACCGGACGATATTCATTCATACTCATTGGATAATTTTTACATAGAACCGGATACTTCCCATTTAAACGGAGTAAAATCATTACATTTAGACATATTTCAACTAGACCATACTCTAGACCTAGCCTAAAATGACCGCCGGTGACCATTCCCATCTCCGGCCAGCCATGAGCCCCAGAAAATGAAGCCCCGCCTCATTTTCCGCCGCCGTGAGCCCCGGGAAATGAAGCTACCAGCCTCGACATCGCCGCCAAACAGCTAATCAGCCAACGATGTTTGAGCCCACCAAGCTTGACTTCAAGGGGGGGGGGGGGGGGGTCGTGGCCTTCCTGGGACCTGAGCGCCAGCGACTTCCCATGCTCTACTCTTCTTTGTTGTCGGCAACGCTCGCATGTGTGCCGACTTCGTGGTCGTGGCGGCGGGGCGCCGATACATCCATTTTGCATTATGATTCCCTACTGCTATTTATCTTATTGTGAAGTTATATTTTATATTATGATGCAATTCTAATGCTTTTTCTCTCTCAGAATGCAAGATACATCAAAAGGGAGGGATTGCGGGCAGCTGGAATTCTGATCTGGAAAAGCTACTACGGAGATAGCAATTCTCCGGGGCTCAAAATAAAGAATTTTACAGAGATTTATTTTGGGATACATACAAAGTATTAGAAGAAAGAAGTATCGGAGAAGAGCCTCAATGGGCCCACAAGCCCTGGGGACGCGGCCACCCCCAGGCCATGCACTACTAGGGAAAAACCTACCAGCAGCGAGGGTTTTGGGCCTCTCAGTAGCGCGGGCACCGGCGCTACTAATAAGGCGCTACAGCTAACGTATAGCAGTAGCGCCGGTTGTCCCACGCTACTGCTATACATGAATAGCTGCAGCGCTCTTTGGGAAATGGCGCTACTAATATTATCTGCAGCGCTGTTTGCTGGGATGCGCTACTGACAATGCGGCGCTACTGCTAAATTTCCCCCCTCGCTACTACTAGTTTATTTATTAGTTCTTTTCCTGCATGTTTGTTTTGTATTTGTTTTGTATTTGAATAGGCTTTATACAATAATCTTTAGCATATCATACACATACAAATGTAATCATAGCATATACATACAATTAGTCTCATCAAATCATGTTATCATCATAATCATCATCCAACACAAAGTGGTCTCTCGTCATCATCTCGAAAATAGCGATACAAGTCTCGAATGATATGCAAATACATCGTCATCCATCTAAACAATGATATACGCGAGAAGAGCTATCACTTTGAGAACATGAGTTCGTATCCCTCTTTCGCATTAGCGTGAACCTCTAAACTAACTACTGCCTGTCGCTCGGAAGGGCCTGACACTCCGGCCACTTGTCGTATATATACTCCTGGCATAGCACTTCTTCGCCATCTATGATCTATGCACCTGCATCATCACATGAGTCGATGATATGCAACATATATAGTTGAGCAACAGAAAGAGACAAACTTGGCAAAAATAAAAAACAACATATCATAAGCATAAATAACAAAGTTCATCGTACCCCAAAATGCCCTAACTAGAGTGATTTTCGCTAGTCGAGGAGGAGGACGGTTTAATTACATCACAAATAAAGTTTCACCGTGCATAACTCAAAGTTTTGTCATACAGAAAGTATAGACTAAACGGACACATTGTCATATATGGACAATCACTCCAACATGTCGTTCCATCCATCCAAGTCAGGGAGATAGTCCCCGAGCCTAGTGAAAGGCTTCAGGTCGAGACGCTGAGAGGCTATCCATGTTCGGACGTCTTCGCGCGACATTTGTCCTTCTCCGTAGAACATCCCTGTTTTTCCGACGACCTCCTTCATGATGATTTGGGCGAGTTCGCACTGGATGTTATAGAACTCAGCTCGAAGTCGATGATCCTCAATATTTCCTATGTCCTTTGCCCATTGCAGAATATGGGCATCACCGGATCTAGGTGACATGCGAAGGTTCTGGTGATCCCGTCTGTACTCCAGCATGTGGTGTAGGACATAGAATCCATCATTAAGAGAATCGTTCGGTTGCTGGATGCAGCAGAAGTCGGTCTTATGGCCGAAGGCGACCCTGCCGCCCCTTCTCTTCTTGTCCCTGACCTCTCCACCCCTTGCTTGGTAGTAAAACATAGCACTGTCGAGAACATCCTTGATGTGGGTGTAATCCTTTTTGTGAATGTTCTTCGACGAGTCCAAGTAAAGAGCGTGGGAGAATCGGGGTAGAGGATGATGAGGACGGCGCGCCCGCCGCTGCGCAAAATAAGTCCTCAAATTAATTAGCCTCCACCGTGCAAATGAATGATTGAAATCGAAGGAAGGATAGCAGCGTGGATGACTTACACGGGATGATAAGGCACGAGAATCGCCTCCTTGTCCTTATTGGTGAGCATGAAATTGACGATGTAATCCCTCGCGTATTCACGGTGATTTGCGCAGACTCCCAAGAAGCCCTCGTGCATGTAGTATGGGTCAGCGACACAGATATGAGATATCTGCTCAACCCCGATGATGTAGTTCATGTGCAAGGCATAAAGGCGGACAAACGTAAAATCCAGCTTCTTCACGTGAAACATGTCGAATATGTAATCGAATCGGAGGAAGAACTTATCCGCGGGGAAGCTGTCGACGTACGACATTTGCCGCGGAACGTTAACCACGTAGAGTGGGTATCCTGGATCTTTCGAGGCGATGAGGTCTTTCTCTACCCGTAGCACATCGTCATGAAGTCTCTTTAGATCACCGAATCTGGCCCATAGCGCTGTTGCAGGTAGGATTGGTTGACCGGGGATATGCCATTTATCCGCACCGGGGATATCTATACGGTCCTGAAGCCGAGGCTGCTGAGGCGGCTGGATCACAGAAACAACTTTTTTGCCTTTCCTCGCTCTCTTCCTAAACTTCTTTACTACCGGAAGGTCGTCCATAATATGTTGAGACGGCAATTCAGGCACCGACTCATGACGCTCAAACCCTGAGTAGGCGCCAGTATAGACATACTGTTCAGCAGCGCCATCGTCGTCCTCATCCTCATCCATGGCGACGTCATCAGCGACTAATGGAGCCTCCTCCTTACCCTGTCCGCTATCACCCAACCCGACACCGGACGGTAATTGGGTAGGTGGGGTGTTGATGTTCATACCTTGCTGAGGCTGCATGCTCGTGGGTGTGCTCCCGGCCGCCTCCAGACGAAGCAGACTCTTTTGCCACAATAGGACCCACCCAGCATTGCAACAATCACCAAGCCGCCGCGGTGTCTCGTCGTCATCCCCCAGTAGTACTGGAGGAGGCAAATTCTCGTGGCCCGGTTTGACACTGGCCACGGAAACCTTGAAGACGTTCGGGGGGATCGGCTGGCTGTGGAACAATGGTTCCTTCGGCTCCATTATCGTCGCCTTCCCCACGTCCACCTTCTGTTCGCCGATGGTGTACAATATGGTGCACGGGGTTTTGTCGGCCTGCAAAGAAAAGTCTGTGACGTGAGACATCCGAAAGGCAACGAAAACGGGAGATTATACATTTATATTGAAGGGGGCCGGTGTGACAAATACCGTGAGGGCGTCGAGCTTAGCCAAAGACGAAGCACCGCCTAGCACGTCCGGTGCGGGAGCCGGTGCGGGAGCCAGTGCGGGAGCAGGTGCAGCTGCAGGTGCTGGTGCAACGCTAGTCGAGCTGCTCCCTGCCAAGAAGTCAGCAAGGGAAAGTCCGCTGCATCTTTTTTTGGATTTTGCCTGGTCCAATTGAAAACGGCCGGAACCAAGGTAGTAGAAATATCTAAAGCCACCTGTTTTGCGGCAGCTACCGCTGTTGCGACTGTCTCAGTTGATTTCTTCTCAACCGCAATCTCAACCCTCTTGTCGATGTTTTCTTCATTTAACCTCCGTCTTTCCTTTCTCTCCTCCATGGTCTCACGGTAGTACTTCTTCCACGTGGCGCCGTCTCCGACACCGTGCACGTGTCCATACGACGGTCGAGTATCCACCGGTTGTTGTTTCGATATGTTCAACACCCGGTTGAATGGAGTATCCCACTTGGGCCTCGCCAATGCCTCAGACGGCGAGTCGCTTTCGACCGCAATCCTGTGCTGCTCTGTCTGCAAAAGGCACAACGATCATTTACAAATATGACTAACGTGTGCAGTCGAATTGATCAGAAACTTAAATTACCAGCAGTCTCATGAACTCCGTAATGACCGGTGTTGTCTCGTAAACCTTTTTCACTGGGTCCCAACGGTGCCGGGCCCTGAGGACGTCACGCTCCTGCGGGACGGTGAACTCCGCCAAGGGGTCTGGGATGCCCAGACTCGCGGCTTCCGCATCCTCCTTGGCCCATTTGGACCTCTTTCCGCCGTAACCACGGCTTCCGAGGTGGTGGCTCCCAATGTTCCTCTCTTGAAGCCCCTTCATGTACTTAGAATTTTTTTTGGCATCTTCGGCCTCGCAAGCCTCCTTGAATATTTTAAACTACTCTTCCGTGATTGTCGGATTATCCTTTACAATCTCGGAGTAGGGTTCCTTCTTGTCGATGATCCTTGCTTTCACTCGATTTTTCCAGGCGGCCAACGCGTCGCTAAACTTGGTCATGGCGTGTTTGTTTATCTTCTTCATTGCCGGGTCCTCATCTGGATCTTTATAATCCTTCTCATTCCGGCCCGGGAACAAGAATATCCGGTGAAACTTCTTTAGGAGGGAGCTCCTCATATTTTCTATCTTCTGTAGTTTCTCATCATTGATGGTGGCGGTTGTCCGTACGATGCAGCCTATTTGATTGCCGTAGCATCGACGCGCTTCCTCGGGCGCCGTTGGCTCAAAATTGCCGTCGTCCACCTCCGTGACCACCACTCTAGTAGTCCTGAGTTTATTAGGAACTCGTTGCCTCTTTGCTTTCGGTTCTACACCGGCTCCGCTCCCCGAGGCAGCGCCGGTCTCAGTCTCAGCGCCGGTCTCGATGCCGGTCTGAGTCTGAGCGCCGGTCTCAGTTTCAGCACCAGTCTGCGTGTCAGTCTCAGTCCCCGATGCCACCGGTGGGCCCAGCAATAACATCGGTTGATCATCGGTAAGGCTAAAAAATTCGTCTGCCGCCTGGTAGGCGTCGTCGCAATCACCAGAACCCTGTCCTTCATCGTTGCTAGCCATGTTTCCTATGATTAAATCTAGTCAATTAATTCTAGACCTAATAAAATGAATAATGACATAAAAAAGGCCTATTGTTTTGCAGGAATGTTGACTCCTTCCTGGTGCGGCAAATCACGGGCACTTGATATGTCCTAGTTTGTAGCACAAGTCATGCCGAAATTCATGAAAAATTTCGGCATGACCTTTGCTAAAAAGTGGACAAATCAAGAACCTGAAATTTGCCGGAAAAGAAATGAATCAACATTCCGGCAAAACATATATAGGCCACTCAGCTTCATTCAAACAACAAAGCCACTTGGGCACAAACAACATGACCACTTCAATGAAAAGATATAATCAACAATAAAAGTCTAGGAAGGGATCATCTTTAAAATAAAACTTGCCTAAATAACCTAGATAATTAACCTAATTAAACTTGTTAACCTGACTAGTTCTTTGTCAAAGCCCTAACTAAATTTTTGCACTAACCTAGGTAATTAACCTAATTCAACTAGTTAACCTAACTACTTCTCTGTCAAATCCCTAACTAAATTTTTGCCCTAACCTAGATAATTAACATAATTAAACTAGCTAACCTATGCATGAGAGAGAGAGGAGGGGTGGGGGCTTACAGAGGATGGCTCCGGTGGTGGCTAGGGAGGCAGTGGTGGCGAGGGAGGCAAGGGCGTCTCCGATGACGGCGAGGGAGGCGGTTGTGGCGAGGGAGGATCCGATGGTGTCGACGGCGGCTCCGGTGGCGTTGATGAGGCCGCGCGGCTCCGTGGCATTGGGGGCGGCTCCGGTGGCGTCGACGGCGCACGGCTCTGGTGGCTCCGGGGGCGTCGACGTCGGCAGGAGACGGCGACGAAGTGGGGCGACGGTGAATCGGGGAGACGGCGGTGGGGTGGGTCGAGAGATTTGGGGGGCAAGTGGTGGCCGGGGGGGGGGGGACGGTTTTTTGGTTAAGTCAAAACTAGCGCTAGAGCGTTTCACAGAACGCGCTATAGCTAAGGTAGCTATAGCGCTTTTCCCAAAACGCGTTACTGCTATACATATGTAATTTTCTCTCCTTTTTATTTCCTTTTCTGTTTCTATAGCGGGGGTCCCGGAGACGCGCTGCAGCTGCGTTAGCTACAACGCCTCTTACTAACACACGCTATAGCTAAGCCTTTCTCTGTTTTTTCGCTTTTTCATTTATTTTGCTTTACATTTTATTTTTTTCTTTCTCCTTTTTCTGTTTCTTTTATTTTCATTTACTTTTCTATTTGTTTTTTATTTTATTTTATTTCCAATAGCAGTAGCGCTGTTACAGGGAAACGTGCTGCTACTCATGCCCTAGTGGTAGCGCGCTTCCTGCAAGGCCGCTACTGCTATGCGTAGCCGATCGTTCCAGCAATGGGAATATTAGTAGTAGCGCTTTTACGGGCACACGCGCTACTGCTAGGATCGTATCTGCAACGCGGTTTATTCTGAACCGCTACTACTATCTAGCACTAGCGCCCTTTTTAAACCCGCGCTGTTGCTAAATTTCTGTGTATAAGGTTTTCCCTAGTAGTGATGCCACCAAGGCTTGTGGGGCCCAGATAGGTCCACTCTTGATGTCCATCCCCTATATGGATCCATTTACCATAGAAAAAGAGAAGACTTTCGGAACCAGCCGATGCCGTCTCGAGAAGGAAATAGAGGCGGAGCACTTTTGCTCTTTGACGGAGCGATTCTACAAGAGAACCTTCCCTACGAGAGGGGGGAATTGAAGCGTCGTTATTTCCAATATTCCTCTAACCGTGAGAGGGTCCATCTTCATCAACATCTTTATAACACCATCTCACGTCCAAACTCTAGTTCATCTCTTGTGCTCAATCTTTGTATCAAATATCAGATTGGTACCTCGGGGTGCAGTAGTGTTGATTACATGTTGTAGTTGATGCTAGTTGATTTATTTGGTGGAAGATCTTTATGCTCAGATTATTGATTGCATATTTATACCTACTGACATGATCAATATTATGAGCTTTGAGTAGCTCTGTTTGTTCTTGAGGACATGGGAGAAGTCTTGTTATTAATAATCATGTGAAGTTTATCATCGTTCAATGTTTTGATAATATGTTGTGTTGTTCTTCCTCTAGTGGCGTTATGTGAACGTCGACTACATGAGACTTCACCATCTTTGGGCCTAGGGGAAGGCATCGTGGAATTATTTTGTAGATGATGCGTTGCGGGAGTGACTGAAACCGAAACCCCGATTTATGAATTGTTTCGTGTGGGGCTGTTTTGGATCCACATGTTTAATGTTATGGTTAGATTTATCTTAATTACTTCTTTTGTATTGGCGGATGCTTTCATGGAGGGTATAATCATAAGTAGGTGTTTGTTCAAGTAAGAACAGTACCTTAGCTCTGGTCCACCCATATAACAACCTATCAAGGAACTGAACGTAAGTCGATGAATCATGGTGAAAGTAACTCGATAATTCCCGTGTGTCCTCAAGAGTGTTTTAATCACTATAATAAGTACCACCGGTTTGTCCTTAGCATAATTAAGGATTGGGCCACCTTTTGCACCTTGCCACTTTTTTTTACTTGTTACTTGTTGCCACTTATCTTTCTATCTATATGTATCAAAATGATCTTAGATCACTTGCAAAGAACACCTTGGTGAAAACCACCTATCAATTCCTTCTGCTCCTCGTTGGGTTCGACTCTCTTACTTATCAAAAGGACTACTAATGATCCTCTATATTTGTGGGTCATTAAGTCTCTTTTTTACGCCGTTGCCGAGGAGTGCTCTTGGGAAGTGGAATTTGGTAAGGAATCATTTATTATACGTGCTGAATTTTATCTACACTTGCTACTATGGAAGATGATCCTTTGAGAGGTTTGTTCAGGGTATCTTCACCTTGAGCACAATTCATAAGAGAGGAGCCTCCTCCTACTAAAAGTATTTCTTATGAAATTCCTCTTGTATTATGGAAATATTGCATGCTAATCCCTATGCAGGAGATTGAACAATACACCCTGATATGCACTTACTTTTTATTGATGAAGTATGTGGATTAATAAGCTCGCGGGATTATCAAGGGATGAAGTTAAAAATAAGTTATTCCTTTACCTTTCAAGGGGAAAGCATTAGCATGGTATAGGCTATTGGATGATTCAGATTCATGAGACTGGAACTGAATGAAGCAGGAATTCCATCAGAAATTTTATCCTATGCATTTGGTTCATTATGATAGGAATTATATCCATAATTTTTGGCCGCGTGAAGGAGAAAGTATCACTCAAGCTTGGGGGAGGCTTAAGGACTTAATGCTCAAATGCCCCAATCATGAGCTCTCGAGAGATGTTATTGTTTAAAACTTTTATGCTAGGCTTTCTCTTCGCAATAAAAAAATGCTTGATGCTTCTTCTATGAGTTCTTTCTCAAATAGGCATATTGAATTCAAATGGGATCTAACTAACATAATTAAACACAAATCTGAAGATTGGGAGGTCGACAAAGGTAAAGAGTCAGGTACAAAGCTTGAATATGATTGCATTAAGTCTTTTGTAGAAACAAATGTTTTTCATGAGCATAGTGCAAAATATGGACTTGATTCGGAGATAGTAGTTAATTTTTGTAAATCTTTTTCCGCTCATGTTGATCTTCCTAAATATAAGTGGTTTAAATATCATGAACCCACTAAAAATATCATGAGCAACGAAATCACTTTTATCATATCCTTTGTTCTTGGGAGTTGGGTTATCAAGATCAACAGCTGGCTCTATTTCTACATCATTATCTGGTTGAGCATATACATGAGCATCATTATCATTATCACTGGGTGTATGTTCATCACCAAATTGTGTCTCAACATTAGAAACAGAAACATCATTACTATTCTCATAAGGCTTCTCTACCTCAAGTTCATTAGAAGCATGCAAAGTCCTATCATTTTTCTTTTTCATTTTCTTCTTAGATGAACTAGGTGTATCAACATTAATTCTCTCAGAATCTTGCTCAATTCTTTTAGGATAACCTTCAGGATAAAGTGGTTCCTGGGTCATTTTAACTCTAGTCATAACTCTAATAGCATGATCATTCATATTTTTATCGATCTCCTTAAGAAAATCAATTTGTGACTTAGCAACTTGTTCTAGCTGAGTTTGAACCATGGAAGCATGTTTACCTAGACCCCTAACATCATTAGCAATTCTAAACATCAAGTCACTCAAACGATCAATCATGAAAGCATTGCGTTTCAATTGTTTTTTAACATACATAATAAATGTTCTTGCTTAACAATGTAGTTATCAAATTCATCCAAGCACTGGTTAGCAGATTTATTATAGGCGGCATCACCTTGATAAAATCTTATAAGAGAATTTACCTCTACTACTTGTGTTGGGGTGTCAAGACCATGTATTTCTTCAATAGGTGGTAAATTCTTAACATTTTCAGCTTTAATACCCTTTTCTTTCATAGATTTCTTTGCCTCTTGCATATCTTCGGGACTAAGGAATAGAATACCTCTCTTCTTTGGTGTTGGTTTAGGTGGTGGTTCAGGAAGTGTCCAATCATTATCATTTCTCAGTATATTATTCAATGGTTCTTCAGCCTGCTCAACAGTTCTTTCCCTGGAAACACAACCAACACAACTATCTAGGTAGTCCCTAGAAGCATTTGTTAGTCCATTATAAAAGATATCAAGTATTTCTTAAGAGCATGATTAGGCAAAGCATTAAGTAATTGTTGAACCCTTGATACGTCTCCAACGTATCTATAATTTTTTATTGCTCCATGCTATATTATCTACTATTTTGGACATTATTGGGCTTTATTATCCACTTTTATATTATTTTTGGGACTAACCTATTAATCGGAGGCCCAACCCAGAATTGCTGCTTTTTTGCCTATTTCAGGGTTTCGAAGAAAAGGAATATCAAATGGAGCAAAAACCCTAATTCCAGCGCCACAACTTTCTGTATCCATGAGATCCCATCTGGGGCCTGTTCCGGAGCTCCGCCGGAGGGGGTATCCATCACGGAGGGCTTCTACATCAACACCATAGCCCCTCCGATGAAGTGTGAGTATTTCACTTCAGACCTACGGGTCCATAGTTATTAGCTAGATGGCTTCTTCTCTCTTTTTGGATCTCAATACAATGTTCTCCCCCTCTCTTGTGGAGAACTATTCGATGTAATCTTCCTTTTGCGGTGTGTTTGTTGAGATCGATGAATTGTGGGTTTATGATCAAGTCTATCTATGAGCAATATTTGAATCTTCTTTGAATTCTTTTATGTATGATTGGTTATCTTTGCAAGTCTCTTCGAATTATCAGTTTGGTTTGGCCTACAAGATTGATCTTTCTTGCAATGGGAGAAGTGCTTAGCTTTGGGTTCAATCTTGCGGTGTCCTTTCCTAGTGACAGTAGGGGCAGCAAGGCACGTATTGTATTATTGTGATCGAGGATAACAAGATGGGGTTTTCATCATATTGCATGAGTTTATCCCTCTACATCATGTCATCTTGCTTAAGGCGTTACTCTGTTTTTATGAACTTAATACTCTAGATGCATGCTGGATAGCGGTCGATGAGTGGAGTAATAGTAGTAGATGCAGGCAGGAGTCGGTCTACTTGTCTCGAACGTGATGCCTATATACATGATCATACCTAGATATTCTCATAACTATGCTCAATTCTGTCAATTGCTCAATAGTAATTTGTTCACCCATCGTAGAATACCTATGCTCTTGAGAGAAGCCACTAGTGAAACCTATGGCCCCCTGGTCTATCTTCATCATATTAATCCTCCAATACTTAGGTATTTCCTTTGCTTTTACTTTGCTTTTATTTTACCTTGCATCTTTATCATAAAAATACCAAAAATATTATCTTATCATATCTATCAGATCTCACTCTCGTAAGTGGCCATGTAGGGATTGACAACCCCTTATCGCATTGGTTGCGAGGATTTATTTGTTTTGTGCAGGTACGAGGGACTCACACGTAGCCTCCTACTGGATTGATACCTTGGTTCTCAAAAACTGAGGGAAATACTTACGCTAAGTTGCTGCATCATCCCTTCCTCTTCGGGGAAAACCAACACAATGCTCAAGAGGTAGCAACCCTCCCCCAAGTTTGAGGGAGATTCTCTTCTTCAATTTCCACAAAGTTAAATATTTCCTGTAAGGTAGTTTGTTTCTTATGAGCAGGAAAGTATTTTTCAAAGAAGTAATAAATCATATCCCGGGGATGACGCACACAATGAGGAGAAAGAGTATTAAACCATATCTTAGCATCACCCTTTAGCAAGAACAGAAACAACTTAAGAATATAGTAGTAGCGGATCTTTTCCTCATGAGCAAATAGGGTGTCTATATCATTCAATTTAGTAAGGTGTGCCACAACAGTTTCAGTTTTATATCCATAAAAAGGATTAGATCCAACCAAAGTAATTAACTCGGAATCGACAGAGAATTCATAATCCTTATCAATAACAAAGATAGGAGAAGTAACAAACTTAGGATCATATTTCATTCTTGCATTCAAAGATTTTTCTTTTAGCTTACATAGTAGTTGATATGTCTCCAACGTATCTACTTTTCCTAACGCTTTTCCTCTTGTTTTGCACTCTAATTTGCATGATTTGAATGTAACTAACCCCGGACTGATGCTGTTTTCAGCAAAACTACCATGGTGTTGTTTTTGTGCAGAAATAAAAGTTCTCGGAATGGATCGAAACTTTGCGAGGAATTTTTATATAATATATAAGAATTTCTGGAGCCAAGACCTACAGGAGAGGGGCAACTGGGTGGGCACAACCCACCAGGGCGCCCCCCTCTCCCGGCGAGCCCAGGTGGGTTGTCCCCACATGGTGGCCCCGCAGACCCTGAAACCGACGCTATAAAATCCTATTTTCTAGGAAAAAAATCAGGGGTGAAGAATTATCACGATCCACGAGACGGAGCTGCCGTCACCTCCTGTTCTTCATCGGGAGGCCAGATCTGGAGTCCGTTTGGGGCTCTGGAGAGGGGGATCTTCGTTCTTCGTCATCACCAACCCTTCTCCATCGCCAATTCCATGATGCTCCCCACCGGGAGTGAGTAACTCCTTCATAGGCTCGTTGGTTGGTGAGGAGTTGGATGAGATTCATCATGTAATCGAGTTAGTTTTGTTAGGGCTTGATCCCTGGTATCCACTATGTTCTTAGATTTATGTTGCTATGACTTTGCCATGCTTAATGCTTGTCACTTTGGCCGGGTGCCATGATTTCAGATCTGAACCATTTATGTTATCACCATTATATCCATGTTCTAGATCCGATCTTGCAAGTTATAGTCACCTACTACACGTTATGATCTGGCAACCCCGGAGTGACAATAGCCGGGCCCAGTCCCGGTGATGACCGTAGTTTGAGGAGTTCATGTATTCACTATGTGTTAATGCTTTGTTCCGGTTCTCTATTTAAAGGAGGCCTTAATATCCCTTAGTTTCCAATAGGACCCCGCTGCCACGGGAGGGTAGGACAAAAGATGTCATGCAAGTTCTTTCCATAAGCACGTATGACTATTTATGGAATACATGCCTACATTATATCGACGAACTGGAGCTAGTGTCGTATCGCCCTAGGTTATAACTGTCTCATGATGAATATCATTCAACAAAGTGACCGCTCCAATGCCTACGAATTTATCCTATATTGTTCTTGCTAAGTTACTATTGCTATCACACTGTTACACTTGCTACAAAACTATTGCTATCACTGTTTCCATTACTGCTGCTACTATTATCAAAACTATCATACTATTGTGCTACTGATCACTTTGCTGCAGATAATTAATCTCCGGGTATGGTTGAATTGACAACTCAGCTGCTAATACCTTCAAATATTCTTTGGCTCCCCTTGTGTCGAATCTATAAATTTGGGTTGAATACTCTACCCTCAAAAACGGTTGCGATCCCCTATACTTGTGGGTTATCAAGACCTTTTTCTGGCGCCGTTGCCGGGGAGCATAGCTATATTTGTTGAGTCACTTGGGATTATTATCAATTTATCACTATGAAGAATCTGAAGGATGCTAAGACTAAGATATTTACCTCAAAGACGAGGGGAGGTAAGGAACTGTCATCCAATTCTGCTTTAGATTCACCTTCTGTTATAAGTAAACTTGCAACACCACCACATGCTATTACTTCTGATATATCGCAAGTTATCGATGATGCTACTTCTCCTATGGATAATGCTTATGATGATGCTAGTACCTTGCTTAATGATGATGTGCCACTTGGTGATTTTCTTGATAAACAAATTGCTAGAGTAATACAACATGATGGTGTTGAATCTGATGATGAGCTTGAAACTGAAACACCTGCTAGAACTAGCTCTCCTAGATATGAATTTCCTAAGGTACCGGAAGGTTATGTTATGAGTGAAGAAACAACTAGAGATATTCTTGCTTGCAGAGATAGAGATGATCTAGGGAAATTATTATGCAAGTATAAGGAAAAATCTCTGAATGCTAGAATGAAATGTGATCCTAAGTTTGCTACTTCACCTATCTTTATTGATGATAAGGATTATGAATTCTCTATCGACCCAGAGTTAATTACTTTGGTTGAATCTGATCCTTTCCATGGTTATGAAACTGAAACTATTGTGGGACATCTTACTAAGTTGAATGACATAACCACCCTTTTTACTCATGATGAGAAAACTCGCTATTACTTTATTCTCAGATTATTTCCTTTCTCATTAAAGGGTGATGCTAAAGCTTGGTACAATACTCTTGCTCCTGGTTGTGTGCGTGGTCCCCAGGATATGATTTATTACTTCTCTGGAAAATATTTCCCTGCTCATAAGAAACAAGATGCCTTGCAGGAAATATTTAACTTTGTTCAAATTAAAGAAGAGAGTCTCCCACAAGCTTGGTGGAGGCTTTGCCAATTACTTAATGCTTTGCCTGATCATCCTCTTAAGAAAAATGAAATATTTCATATCTTCTATAATGGACTAACCGATGCTTCTAGGGACTTCCTAGATAGTTGTGCTGGTTGTGTTTTCAGGTAACGAACTGTTGTACAAGCTGAAGAATTATTGAATAACATATTGAAAAATTATGATGATTGGACTATTCCTGAACCACCAGCTAAACCCACTCTGAAGAAGAGGGGTATATTATATCTCAGTCCTAAAGATATGCAAGAGGCAAAGAAATCTTTGAAGGAAAAAGGTATTAAAGCTGAGGATGTTAAAAATTTACCTCCTATTGAAGAAATACATGGGCTTAATACACCACCACCTCCTAGGGTGGTAGAGGTAAATTCTCTTATGAAGTTCAGTGATAATGACAACCCTCACAATATGCATCCTAGCCAATGCCTTTATGAGTATGAAAATTATATTAGAAAACAAGATTACTTTAATGCAAATGTTATGAAACAATTGAAATACAATTCTGATATGATTGCTCGCTTGAGTGACTTGTTATTTAGAATATCAAATGATGTTAGAGGTGTTGGAAAGCATGCTTCTATGGTTCAAACTCAGTTAGAACAAGTTGCTAAATCTCAAAGAGAGTTGCTTGATGAAATGAATAATAATATGCATGACTTTGCTGTTAGAGTTGCAACTAGAGGAGGTAAAATGACTCAGGAACCACTTTATCCTAAGGGACACCCAAAAAGAATTGAACAAGATTCACAAAGAGCTAACACTAGTGCACCTAGTCCTTCTAGAAAGAAAAAGAAAAAGAAAAATGATAGGACTATGCATGCTCCTAGTGAACCTGAAATAGAGAAATCTCCTGACATAGATAATGAAGTTTCTATCTCTGATGCTGAAACTCAGTCTGGTAATGAACACTCATCTAATGATAATGAAAAACATAATGCTGATCTTCATGAAAAATCTCAACCAAATAATAAAGAACCAGGCAATGATGTTGAGATAGAACCACCCATTGATCTTGATAAACCACAACCTAAGAATAAAAGGTATGAGAAAAGAGACTTCATTGCTAGAAAGCACGGTAAAGAAAGAGGACTGTGGGTTCAAAAACCTATGACTTTTCCACCTAAGCCAACTAAAAAGAATGATGATGAAGATTTTGAATGCTTTGCTCAAATGTTGAGGCCAGCCTTTTTGTGTACTCGCTTGACTGATATCTTGAAAAATGCCTCCTTATGCAAAGTATATGAAAGACATCATCACAAAAAAGAGAAAAATACCGGAAGCTGAAATCTCCACTATGCTTGCTAATTATACTTTTAAAGATGGAGTACCTAAAAAACTTGGAGATCCGGGAATACCAACTATACCTTGCTCTATCAAAAAGAATTATGTGAAAACTACTTTGTGTGATTTAGGAGCTGGTGTTAGTGTTATGCCTTTCTCTTTATATAAAAGACTTGATTTGAATAAACTCACACCTACTGAAATATCTTTGAAAATGGCAACTGCCATACCTATCGGTATCTGTGAGGATGTGCCCATTGTTGTTGGTAATGTTACTATTTTGACTGACTTTGTTATACTTGAGATGCCCGAGGACGACAACATGTCGATTATCCTTGGTAGACCCTTCTTGAATACTGCAGGGGCTGTTATTGATTGCAATAAAAGCAAGGTCACTTTTCATATCAATGGTAATGAGCATACGGTGCACTTTCCGAAGAAACAATTCCAAGTGAATGGTATTAATGTTATTGAAAAATCTCCGACAATCACTATTGGAAGTTTTAAAATACCTCTACCTACTGTCAAAAAGAAATATGAAATGCTTATTGTTGGGGACATTCATATCCCCATTGAGGTAACCTAGTGATTTACAAAAGTTCTTCGGTTTCATGCTAATCGAAAGTGGTTGTTAATAAGACTTGATCAACCTTATTAATGGATCATTTTTGAACGGTATGAAGTTGATGAATTTAGTAAGCACTACTTTCTGTCCCTACTTTTTATTCTCTGTTTTTATTAGTTGAATAAAATAAAATCCCATGTTTTGTCTATTTTCTGATTTTACCATGCAATAAAAGATGACCCAAAAATAAAAGTTCTCATAATGCCCTGAAAATTTAATTTGATTTTTTTCTGAATATTTAAGAATTTTTGATGCAAATAACATCAGAGGGAGGTGCACTAGGTGGCACAACCCACCTGGGCGCGCCAGGACCCCCAGGCGCGCCTTGGTGGGTTGTGTTCCCCACGTGGGCCCCATCACTTATCTCTTCATTCCACATCATCACCTACCTCCAGAAAAAAATCTCCATTGCTCTCTCTCTCTCTCCCGTGTTCTTGCTCTCAAACCCGCGGATTTCGATCTCTTTGCTCGAAGCTCCGTTTCCGAAACTGTTTCGGGGGATTGTTGCTTGGTATGTGACTCCACCGTTTGTCCAATTAGTTTTTGTTTTTGTGGTTTATATTTTGAATAATTAGCTACTCTTGGTGCTATTGTAGATGAGCTTGCATGTTGAATTCTTAGTGTTCTAAGTGGTTTGAATGCTTGCTTTGGCCTCTATGTATCCCTATGAGTAGTTGGTATCATTTTTGTGAAGTTTTGTTGAGAAAATTTTGTGGGCTCATAAATTTCAGAATTTTGTTCATAGGAAAATCTTGAATATCTTTAGGAAGTTTGGCTCCAAGAAGAACTCCAAGGTTGTTATTGGGGAGTCATCTGATAGTGATCTCCATCCTCGGAGGTTGGAGGAGGTACGGCCGTGTGAATGTCCGCACACCCCATTCCTGGAACAGGCTGGAATCCTTCAGGATTTCATGCAATATGTTGCGATTGCCGGCCTCACAGACTTCATTGCAGATGAGTGTGAACAACACCAAATCCTCACAAACATTTTTGTTCAAAGCTTTACTTTCCTACCTAGGAATAATTCTCCTGAAGTTAGCTTTGATTTATATGCTAAAAACCATCAGATACCACTTACTGAATTATGTAACATATGCATGATCCCTTATGATGGGAGTTTGGCCAAGCCTAGGCCGGCTTGGTTTGTGGCCTTTTATCGCTCTTTGACAGTGGGAGATGAGAGAGGGGTGTCAGCTACCACCGCCGCTGGCTTGCATTTTCCTTCTGTTCATTACTTTGCACTTTTCGTTGCAAAATGCTTGCTTTCTAGGGATAAGGTGGGAGCGCTCGGCTCAGCAGACCTTGCGGTTTTGCGTCATGCATTATAGGGCGACAACACTTATAGCTTGGAAGCTATTGTGGCTCGTCGCCTCCATCTTAATAAATCTCAGGGTAAAATCCATGGTGGGATTTAAGCTACTCGCTTGGTGGCCCACTTTAATGTTGGGATAGGCCCTCACGATTACCGTCTGACCAAGGTTTATCTAGACCGTGCAGCCATGGAACACCATCATTTTCTTGCACAAGATTATCCTGATATTCCTATTCCTTATAACCTGGTTTTTAGCATGGAAACTTGTGATATTATTCCTTTGCCTGCTCTTGCTTTGTTTGATTCTGTTGCCAGGGGTGGATATAAGATCATGCCTGCGGACATCATAACCTACCGGAACGCTCAGGCTGCTGCAGAGGCAGAGGAGGAGCCTCCGCAGTGGGATCAGTGGATGCCCGATCCTCAGTACCCCTACTACCATTCAGACTTCTGATCGACTACCAATTTAGGCCAAAAGCCTAAGCTTGGGGGAGTAAGTGTTTCTCAACGACATTACATTCATGACCACTTATTCATCCTGTCGGTGTTCACACTTTTTCATTTTATCATCCATGTTTAGATTTATTTTTCTTGCTTTCTTCTTGTGTGTTCGAAAAACTCTAGAAAAACCAAAAAAATTAGTTGTAGCTAGTTTACTTTCCATGCTTGCTTAGTAGTATTATTAAAAAGAAAATCCAAAAAGAATTCCTTGTCCTTCTTTTGCTTGTTGGGAGCTTTCCCATGTAAATAGTTTTTCTTGTTTTTGCTTTTTTCCTTTTATTTGCTTTTTCAAGAAAACCAAAAACTCCAAAAACATTTCAGTGCGTTTCTCTGAATTTCTTTTCTTTTATTCGAGTTGTACCAAGGAGAAGACCACGATGAAAATGTTGAGTGGCTCTTAGATGAATAATTGTTGAACTAATAAAGAGCCCATTTTACCTTGTCTTCTCCTATTGAATAAAATGTTTTGCAGATCCCAGCTTAGTCCATGGCACTCTTGCACTATTATTATTTTCATATCGTTCGGTCGTGCAAGTGAAAGGCAATAATGACGATATTCGATGAACTGGCCGTGGCAGAGAGAAACTGGTATGAACTCGACTTGTTCTGTTTGTGTAAATATGTTTAACCTAGTATCCATGATTCAGCCCATTATGATCAAACATGTTTGCAATGACAATTAGAGATTATAGTTTCTCATGCCATGCATAAGTAGCTGGGAGTGGACAATGATTTATCTTGGATATCAATATTGCGTTAAAATGATTGTGATGTAGTATGATGATATGGTATCCTCCTCTGAATGTTTGAGTGGCTTGACTTGGCGCATGTTCATGCATGTAGTTGAATCAAAACCAACATAGCCTCTATGATATTTATGTGCATGGTGTTCATATCATACTCATGCTAGCGTCCAATGTTACTTATGCATAATGCATGATCATGATTGTTGTTGCTCTCTAGCTGGCCGCTTCTCAATCTAATTGCTAGCCTTTGCCTGTACTAAGTGGGGATTCTGCTTGTACATCAAAAACCGTGAACCCAAAGTTATTCCAGATGAGTCCACCATATCTACCTATATGCGGTATTACCCTGCCGTCCTAAGTAAATTTGCATGTGCCACCTCTAAAAACTTCTAAAAAATATTCGTTTTGTGTGATTGGATCGTTCATGGAACGACATGAGGTAGTCGGTATCTTCCATGCTAAGCGGGTTTTGCTTGGGTCGAGTGTTTATTCACTCGCCATCGCACGAGAAAAGGGCGGTAATAGGGATGCCTGGTCCCAAACTGCAAAATACAAAAAGAGTTAATTCCTCAAATAATCAAACGAAAATTCCCAATGGAGCCAAAACCTTTACTTTTGGTTGCTTGGGAACCGCCACTAGTGTGTTTAGCATGGGAGATATTGATAACATATGGTCGTGCAGTAAATGAGAAGGGTGCATGTCCCAAAATATCATTTATCCCTGTTTTAAAAACTTGAGCTCTAGCACCTCTGCACATCACTGCTTCCCTCTGCGAAGGGACTATCTATTTACTTTTATGTTGTGTCATCACCTTCTAAAGCAAGCGCTAGAACCTGAGAGCATAGCTATCATGACTTATGCATTGTGTGTAGCTAATGTTGGGTGCATCATTATTGTATCTTTTCTACCATGAATTACAATGTTTAGTCGCTTCTTGGACATTGGAGGTGCTTTGCATTTATATTTTGCGATCTCTGAAAGGGCTAGCGAGATACAACTATTGTCATATTATATCATGGTTGTTTTGACAACGTGTTGACTTTTGAGATGTCTTATTATTGCTCGCTAGCTGATTATGTCAGTGATATGAGTTAATATAATCTTTAAGAGTTATTGTCGGCATGGTAAGTTATAATGTTGGCTGAAAACCTGGGTGCTATTTAAGCTTATTTGTGCAAACAAGAGTAAAAGAGTTCATAAAAGTTTTTATTTTTCACTTTCAGTTTATCAACTGAATTGCTTGAGGACAAGCAAATGTTTAATCTTGGGGGAGTTGATACGTCTCCGACGTATCTACTTTTCCTAACGCTTTTCCTCTTGTTTTCGACTCTAATTTGCATGATTTGAATGAAACTAATCCCGGACTGACGCTGTTTTCAGCAGAACTACCATGATGTTGTTTTTGTGCAGAAATAAAAGTTCTCGGAATGGAACGAAACTTTGCGAGGAATCTTTATATAATATATAAGAATTTCTGGAGCCAAGACCTACTGGAGAGGGGCACCTGGGTGGGCACAACCCACTAGGGAGTGCCCCCCTCTCCTGGCGCGCCCAGGTGGGTTGTCCCTCCCTGGTGGCCCTGCAGACCCTGAAACCAACGCTATAAAATCCTATTTTTACAGAAAAAAACCAGGGAGAAAGAATTATCACGATCCACGAGATGGAGCCGCCGTTACCTCCTGTTCTTCATCGGGAGGCCAGGTCTGGAGTCTGTTTGGGACTCCGGAGAGGGGGATCTTCGTTCTTCTTCATCACCAACCCTTCTCCATCGCCAATTCCATGATGCTCCCCACCGAGAGTGAGTGATTCCTCCGTAGGCTCGCTGGTCAGTGAGGAGTTGGATGAGATTCATCATGTAACCGAGTTAGTTTTGTTAGGGCTTGATCCCTAGTATCTACTATGTTCTTAGATTGATGTTGTTATGACTTTACCTTGCTTAATGCTTGTCACTTTGGGCCCGGGTGCCATGATTTCAGATCTGAACCGTTTATGTTATCACCATTATATCCATGTTCTAGATTCGATCTTGCAAGTTATAGTCACCTACTACATGTTATGATCCGGCAACCCCAGAGTGACAATAGTTGGGCCCACTCCCGGTGATGACCGTAGTTTGAGGAGTTCATGTATTCACTATGTGTTAATGCTTTGTTCCGGTTCTCCATTAAAAGGAGGCCTTAATATCCCTTAGTTTCCAGTAGGACCCCGCCGCCATGGGAGGGTAGGACAAAAGATGTCATGCAAGTTCTTTCCATAAGCACATATGACTATTTACGGAATACATGCCTACATTATATCGACAAACTGGAGCTAGTGCCGTATCACCCTAGGTTATAACTGTCTCATGATGAATATCATCCAATTAGTCACCGATCCAATGCCTATGAATTTGTCCTATATTGTTCTTGCTAAGTTACTATTGCTGTCATCGCTGTTACACTTGCTACAAAACTATTGCTATCACTGTTTCTGTTACAATTACTGCTGCTACTATTATCAAAACTAACATACTATTGTGCTACTGATCACTTTGCTGCAGATAATTAATCTCCAGGTGTGGTTGAATTGACAACTTAGCTACTAATACCTTCAAATATTATTTGGCTCCGCTTGTGTCGTATCTATAAATTTGGGTTGAATACTCTACCCTCGAAAACTGTTGCGATCCCCTATACTTGTGGGTTATCAGTAGTCTCTTAACATCATCTCTATATATCATTAAGTAAGAAATTCCTTAGCTATCTCTCCATCCATAACACAACCCTTGGGTATCTTAGGCAATTCAATTCAAGGAGAGCTAGGTCTAATAGGTGTATCATCGGTTTCAACAATTTCATCAATTTCAACATTCTCAATTTCTTTAGCTTTAGCAAGTTGTTCATCACGATATTCACCTAGTGACATAGTATTATCAAGCAAAGTAGTAGCATCATCGTAAGAATCATCCATAGCAGAAGTGGCATCATCAATTACTTGCGACATATCAAAATTAATAGCAGGTGGTGGTGTCGCAAGTCTACTCGAAACAGAAGGTGAATCAAGTGCAGAGCTAGATGACAGTTCCTTACCTCCCCTCGTCTTAGAGAGAACGATCTTGGTTCTATCATATTTTAGATTCTTCATAGTAATCAACAGATATAAATCACAAGTGACTCAGCAAATAGAGTTATGCTCCCTGGCAACAGTGCCAGAAAAAGGTCTTGATAACCCACAAGTATAGGGGACCGCAACAATTTTCAAGGATAGAGTACTCAACTCAAATTTATTGATTCGACACAAGGGAGAGTCGGGGCAAAGAATATTTGCAAGTATTAGCAGTAGAGTTTTCAATTCAACCACACATGGAGAACTAAATATCTGGAGCAGAGTGGTCAGTAGCATAGTAGTATGATAGTTTGATAGCAGTGGCAACGATAGCAATAGTACGGTAACAGTAAAAGTATCAGTTTTATAGTGATTCTAACAGCAGCAACAAGAACAATAATAACTCAGGAAAGATCATTATTCAAAAATCATAGGCATTAGACTGGTGACGAATAATTGTGTTGGATAACATTCATCATGTAACAATTATAACCTAGGGCAACACAAAACTAGATCCAATTCATCAATGTAGTGTAGGCATGTATTTTTTTATAGTCATACATGCTTATAATAAGATCTTGCATGACATCTTTTGTCCTACCCTCCCGTGGCAGCAGGGTCCATAAGGAAATCTAAGGGATATTAAGGTCTCCTTTTAATATAGAACTAGAACAAAGCATTAGCACATAGTGAATACATGAACTCATCAAACTATGGTAATCACCGAAAAGAATCCCAATTATTGACACCTTGGTTATGCAGATCATAACACGTAATAGGTGTATATAACTTGCAAGATAGTATCAAGAACACAAATATATTCATGAAAACGTAAAGGGTTCAAATATGAAATCATGGCACTCGGGTCATAGTGATAAGCATTAAGCATAGCAAAGTCATAGCAACATCAATCTCATAAAATAGTGGATACTAGGGATCAAGCCCTAACAAAGTAACTCAATTACATGATAAATCTAGTCCAGCTCATCACCGTCCAACAAGCCTATGAAGGAATTACTCACTCCTGACGATGAGCATCCTACTACTGGAAACAAAGAATTTTCCATCTGTCAAATCTTTGTCGTCTGTTGGCGGACGGTAAAGAAGGCATTTGTCGTTTGCTTCCAAAAAATGGACAACAAAGAATTGGCTGATGGCTGATACGTCTCCAATGTATCTATAATTTTTTATTGTTCCATGCTATTATATTATCTGTTTTGGATGTTTAATGGGCTTTAATATACCTTTTTATATTATTTTTGGGACTAACCTACTAACCAAAGGCCGAGTGCAAATTGTTGTTTTTTTGCCTATTTTAGCGTTTCACACAAAAGGAATATCAAACGGAATCCAAACGGAATGAAACCTTTGGGAGAGTTATTTTTGGAACAAACGTGATCCAGGAGACTTGGAGTGGATGTCAAGAAAGAAGCGAGGAGTCCACAAGGCAGGAGGGCGCGCCCCCACCCTCATGGGCCCCTCGCACCTCCACCGACGTACTTCTTCCTCCTATATATACCCATATATCCCGAAAACATCCAGGAGCACCACAAAACCCTATTTCCACCGCTGCAACCTTTTGTACCTGTGAGATCCCATGTTGGGGCCTTTTTCGGCGCTCTGCCGGAGGGGGAATCGATCTGGGAGGCCTTCTACATCAACACCATAGCCTCTCCGATGATGTGTGAGTAGTTTACCACAGACCTTCGGGGCCATACACTACAAAAAAAGACATATCCGTGACATTTTGGGTCGAACAATTTTTTTTTCTGTCATACATATGACACTTCTATGACGATAATTGTGACAAAACCCGGTATCATCATAGATGTGGTGGGCTCCTACTTCTATGACAAAAATTCATGACAGAAAATGGGCTTTTCGTCCTGGGCGAGCCGGAGATGCAGCTGCATGACATTCTTTGGGCCGTCCATGACGGAAAAAACCGTGGTAGAAGCGAGGGGGGGGGGGATTTCGGGGAGTTCCCGGTTACGGTGGGAGGTCGGGGGCCGAGCGATGCGTGTTTCTCTCGTACACGTACGCGCGTGTGTGCGAGGCGTTGGCTCTAACTGAACCCGAGCGAGGCGTTGGGCTCTAACTGAACCCGAGCGATTGCACTGCAGGCTACGCGTTACTGAACCCGAGCGATCGATCGATGGCTGTTAACTGAACCCGATCGAGCGATTCCTTCGCTACTGCTCCTAATTGAAGCCGATCGATTGGATGAACAGTGAGCATTGCCGGGGGGGGTGGATGAACAGTGAGCAGTGGCATTGCCTCTGGATGAACAGGACCCCGTGGTGTGGTGGAGGGCTGGATGAACAGTAGACGGTGGAGGGGTGCCCGTGGAGGGGTGGTTGAACAGGACCCCGTGGTGTGGAGGGCTGGATGAATAGTAGATGGTGGAGGGGTGCCCGTGGAGGGGTGGTTGAACAGGACCCCGTGGTGTGGAGGGCTGGATGAATAGTAGACGGTGGAGGACTGCCCATGGAGGGGTGGTTGAATAGTAGCCGGTGGAGTAGCGCACGGTGGAGGCAGGATGAACAGGAGCCCGTGGAGGCTGGAGGAGGTCGACGGTAGCCCGTGGAAGCTGGAGGAGGTCGACGGTGGAGATGAACGGTATCCCGTGGAGTCCCATTTTGCGGTACGCCACACCCCTCCCGATGAGCAGGACCCCCGTTTCGACCGTAGGAGGTCCGTTTCGTCCGTTTTGTGGTACGCCACACCCATCCCAATCAACAGGACCCCCGTTCCGACCGTAGGAGGTCCGTTTCGTCCGTTTTGCGGTACGCCACACCCCTCCCGATCAACAGGACCCCCGTTTCGACCGTAGGAGGTCCGTTTCCTCCGTTTTGTGGTACGCCACACCCCTCCCGGTCAACAGGACCCCGTTCCGAATGTAGGAGGTCAGTTTCCTCCGTTTTGCGGTACGCCAGGCCTCGTTTCCATCGTCTGTTTCGTCCAAGTCCTCCTGATGGACACGACCACACATTCCGTTCTGACCCAGCCGGTTGGCTCCCACGCGTTCTGTTGCCTCCCGATGAACACGATGCATTCCATTGCCTCCCCATGAACATGATGCATTCCGTTGCCTCCGCATGAACACAACAACGCTGTTTCTCCGTTCTGACCCAGCCATGTACACGATCCCTGGCCATATGTATGCGCGAGTAGGCGTTCGAGACCCCGCCCTTATGTACACATACGTGACCATATTTTCTTTCTTGCACCCTGGCCGCCTCTACTACGACACGTGCGCACCTCTACATCCACCAGTATATATGTACGTACACGTTCGCGACCAGAATGACAACGCTACGTACGCTTCGACCAGGTGGGTCCCGACTGTCAGGCACTTCCTTGCGTGCGAAGATGTAGCTGGTGGGTCCTAGCAGTCAGGGGGGAAACTTTTTTTCATGAAATACGGTGGCCCGTCCGGTGGGTCCCCGCTGTCATGTGGAGGAATAATTATTTTGCATGTAATAAGGAGGCACTTCCTTGCTGTGGCAGTGGACCCAGCTGTCAGCCTGTCCACGTACAGTCCACGTCCGATGGAAGCCGTTCCTTGACCATGTTGACCACGCCGCGCCGAGAGCACCAGGGCGGTGGACGACGGCGAGGCCTAGGAAGGGGACGACGCGGAGCCAGGGAAGACGCAGCAGTGGATGCCCACGCGTAGAGGAGTACGAGGGTTCATTGGTTCGCCGCGGTGTGAGGCTGCCGTCGCCGCAGAATAACAGGGGGTGTGGATGAGTAGAGGGATGTCCTGGCCAGTAGTGGGAGTAGTAGGGGGCGGTGAGGTCTCTGCCGCATCGCAGCCGGCCATGGGAGGCAGGAGCACGAGGCACGACCGGCGCTGGTTTGGGCGGTTGGAGCAAGAAGACCTGTGACGCCCGGATAATCAAGCTACAGTAACCTCTGCTAATCACACCACGTCACCTCCATTACTGTCGCTAATCTCGCGTTAGTTCGAAAACGATTCAAATTCAAATTTTAGATTTAGGCGAACAACAAAAGTTTTCAAACATTAAAACTAAAATGTCCAAAATGTGTCAAATAAATCATGGGTAATACTAGTGGAGAAACCACAAATTTTATAAAATGTTTAAAGGCTCTAAACTAATTAAAATAGCAGCTATGACAATTAATTAAATGCCTTTTAAAAATAATAATAACACAAACTATTTTAATTAGGTGTCAAACTTTTGGGGCAGTAGAATAAATTATAACATTAAATTAGGAGTTGTATTTATATTTTATAAAACAGAAATTAAAAGAAAATAGATAAAGAAAAGAAAACAGAAAACAAAGCTAAAAAAAGAGAAAGCAAACCCCCCCCCCCACTGGGCTTCGGCCCAGCAGGCCACAACCCCCCACTGGGCCAACCGACCAGGCCCACCCGGCCACTCCCCCAATCCTCCTTATCTCCTCACCCACCGAAACCCTAGCCGCCCCCCCACTCCACCCGATTCCTCCCCTGATCCCCTTCTCCTCCCTCCCGCGCCGACTGGATCGGGATCCGCCCGATCCCGTCGCCCCCCGACGCCGGCGACCCATCGCCCCGTCCTTACCTCATCCCCTCCTTCCCGACCGGCCGCGCAGGGCGCCCGCCACTCCCCTCGTCGCCTCGGAGCCGCCCCCGACGACCACCACGCCGCACGCCACCGCCCCGTCGCCGTCGAGCGCCTCACCGCCTTCCTCCTCGCCGGTCGCGCCCGACCGCCCCCGAGCCCGCTTTCCCGAGACCCTACGCCCCCCACCATCGTGAGCTCTCCCCCCCCTTCGCTCCCCCGATCCCCCTGGGATCGATCCCCTCTTCCCCCCCCCCCGCGCTCGGTCGCCGTGGCCGGAGCTCGCTCCGGTGCCGCGCTTGCCGCGCTCCGGCTCGCGCCGGCTCACCGCGCCCGCGTCCCTCCCCTCGCGCCTCCTCGCTCGGCCGAGGCCCCCCTCCTCTCCCCCCACGTTCCCCCTCCGCACCTGAGCGCCCCCCCGTCGCGGACCTCGTCGCCGGCGCCCTTCCGGTGACCAAATGGTCACGGGGCCGAGCCCCTCGTGCTCAGCGCGTCGCGCACCCCCCTGGCCTTCCCGTTATGCCCGTGGTCGCCGGGTCGTCTCGCGCCCGAACCACCCCGCCGCCTCCGCCGCTCGCCGGCGCCGTTTCCGGCCGAGTCCGGCCGTGCCACTGCCACCGTTGGGCGCGTCGTCGTCGCCCCTTTTGGCCGCCGGACGACGAATTTCGGCGAGGTCCGGCGCCCCCTCCGCCGCGGAACGGCCACCGGAGTTCCCCAACGCCAGCCGCCGACGTGGCCGACCCGGGGCCACCCCTGGGTCACTGACCCGTGGGCCCTAGGGGCCCGGCCGGTCTGTTGACTCGGTCAGCCAGGCTGACTGGGCCGGCCCCTGCCACTGACATGGGGACCCCACCCCCCAGAACGTTAAGTTAAATAAATATAATTAATAAAAATAAAAATGAATAAAATTAATTAATTAGTTAATTAACTAATTAAGTAAATAATTAATTTAATTAATCCTGATTAATTAACCTAATGGCTAATTAACCTAATTAACTACTGTTAATTAAACTAAACTAGGGTAATTAGTTAACACTCACTGACGAACGGGACCCACATGTCGGGTTGACCAAGTCAACCCTGCTGACTGCTGACGTCAGCATGACATCATGCTGACGTCATAAATCCATTTTTTTCGAATTAATTAATTAATTAATTAAATTCCAGAAATTAATAAAATCTTTAGTAAATCATATCTTTTAATCCGTAACTCGGATTAAAATAATTTCAACATGAAAGTTGCTCAGAACGACGGGATGATTCCGAATACGTAGTCCGTTCGTCCGCCACACACCCCTAACCTATCGAACTCGCAACTTTCCCCCTCCGGTTCATCTGTCCGAAAACGCGAAACACCGGGAATACTTTCCCGGATGTTTCCCCCTTCGTCGGTACCACCTCATACCACGTTAGGGCACGCCTAGCATCGTTACTTGTCATGTCATGCATCAATATGCATCTGTTTACATGGTATTCATTGTTTCTTCCCCCTCTTCTCTCCGGTAGACTACGAGACCGACGCTGCTGCTGCCCGGTTCGACTACGGAGTTGACGACCCCTCTCTCTTGCCAGAGCAACCAGGCAAGCCCCCCCCCCTTGATCACCAAATATTGCCTACTCTTCTCTACACTGCTTGCATTAGAGTAGTGTAGCATGTTACTGCTTTCCGTTAATCCTATTCTGATGCATAGCCTGACATTGTTGCTACATCTGTTGATACCTTACCTGCAATCCTAAATACTTAGTATAGGATGCTAGTTTATCATCATTGGCCCTACATTCTTGTCAGTCTGCCTTACTATACTATTGGGCCGTGATCACTCGGGAGGTGATCACGGGTATATACTATACATACATACATACTATACAGATGGTGACTAAAGTCGGGTCAGCTCGAAGAGTACCCGCGAGTGATTCACGGATTGGGGGCTGAAAGGACCTTTGTCTCGACGGCCCTCTGTGTGGATCTTTGTGGCGGAGCGACAGGGCAGGTTGAGACCGCCTAGGAGAGAGGTGGGCCTGGCCCTGTTCGGCGTTCGCGGATACTTAACACGCTTAACGAGATCTTGGTATTTGATCTGAGTTGGCTACGAGCCTATACACACTAACCATCTACGCGGGAGTAGTTATGGGTATCCCGACGTCGTGGTATCAGCCGAAGCACTTCAGACGTCAGCGACGGAGCGGCGCGCGCCGAATTGGACTGGAACGCCACTAGGCTAGGTCTGCTTTCGGCCGCGTACGCAACATGCAGGTGTGCTATGGGCGATGGGCCCAGACCCCTGTGCGCTTAGGTTTAGACCGGCGTGCTGGCCTCTCTGTTGGGCCTAGGTGGGGCTGCGACATGTTGATCTTCCGCGGCCGGGCATGACCCAGGACAGTGTGTCCGGCCAAATGGGATCAAGCATGCTGGGTAAGTTGGTGCACCCCTACAGGGAAGTTAATCTATTCGAATAGCCGTGATCTTCGGTAACAGGACGACTTGGAGTTGTACCTTGACCTTATGACAACTAGAACCGGATACTTAATAAAACACACCCTTCCAAGTTCCACAGACATCCGGTGATCGCTTTTCTACAGGGCGACGAGGAGAGGATCGCCGGGTAGGTTTATGCTATGCGATGCTGCTTGGAGATGCTACTTGGAGATGCTACTTGGAGATGCTACTTGGAGGACTTCTATCTACTCTCTTCTACATGCTGCGAGTCGGAGGCTGCCAGAAGCGTAGTGTTCGATAGGACTAGCTATCCCCCTTTTATTCTGGCAATCTGCAGTTCAGTCCACCGATATGGCCTCCTTACACATATACCCATGCATATGTAGTGTAGTTCCTTGCTTGCGAGTACTTTGGATGAGTACTCACGGTTGCTTTCTCCCCCTTTTCCCCCTTTCCTTTCTTTCTGGTTGTCGCAACCAGATGCTGGAGTCCAGGAGCCAGACGCCACCGTCGACGACGACTCCTACTATGCTGGAGGTGCCTACTACCACGTGCAGCCTGCTGACGATGACCAGGAGTAGTTTAGGAGGATCCCAGGCAGGAGGCCTGCGCCTCTTTCGATCTGTATCCCAGTTTGTGCTAGCCTTTTTAAGGAAAACTTGTTTAACTTATGTCTGTACTCAGATATTGTTGCTTCCGCTGACTCGTCTATGATCGAGCACTTGTATTCGAGCCCTCGACGCCCCTGGCTTGTATTATGATGCTTGTATGACTTATTTATGTTTTAGAGTTGTGTTGTGATATCTTCCCGTGAGTCCCTGATCTTGATCGTACATGTTTGCGTGCATGATTAGTATACGATTGAATCGGGGGTGTCACAAGTTGGTATCAGAGCCGACTGCCTGTAGGAATCCCCCTTCCACACTCCTTGGCCGAAGTTGAGTCTAGACTTTACAAAACTTTTACTAACATGGCTGTGTGTCTTACGGGCACACGTCGCCATTGGGTGGTATTAGGATCTTTTATTCCTCGACCTATACTCTAGGACTCTGATCTCTCTTCTATTCGGGTTAAATGATTTTTGCTAAATCTAACATCAGGATCTCGTTATCACTTTCACCCGGAGAGCCCCTTATTAATGATGATCGTCTGCGGCACGTGAAGACCCTAAAGATACTCTTCGCTGTTAACCCGAGAACTTATGTTCATCGCATTTGCAATTCCCCTTCCACCGTCAACCCTTATGGATAACTACTTGTAGTTGTTATTCTTACATTCATCCCCAGTTGGTCTTGTTATTACCAGATACCTCGAAACACTCGTCGTTGTTTCGATAATCCTTTGAGCTTACCGCCTTGCTGTTCTTTGTCACCTGAATACCCCTATGGATAATTCTCGCACTTATCGAGTATCCGCTCATCCCACAATTGTTCATGTGTTTCACAATGGTCTTTGAAATACTATTCGATCCTCCAAAAATCCTCAGCAACCTATTGCTCTGGAATTTCTTGTTTGCTTTCATTATGATTAATCCCATAAGTATAGAAATCTTATTGACATTCCTTGTCATTATCATTTTGAGTCTGTTGACTCAATATGTTGCGAATGCACGCAATCATCAGTTGATCCTTTTTAAATTATCTCTCCGGCTCAGACGTCTTTCAATCATGAGCTGGTTCTCGACCAAACTATCTGTCATTGATTGTGCCTCTGGTATATTCAATTGATACGTCCTTGATCAGAACGTCTGTTTCTGATCCTTTGTTTTGGAAATCATAATTCCTTTGCATTTTAGCTTTGAATTATTCAGATGATTCCATAACCTGTTGCATTCGCATTCCTTCCTCTTCTGGTTGAGTATCGATACTCACATCAGTTCCTTTGTGGACCATCAAGTCCTGTGTTGGGTTGTTATCCGACAGTGTCCTTCACATTTGATCACTTTGTGAGTTCATCCCCTAATACATGATGCCCTTGTTAAGTTGTATCCTCTGCTTGGCCAACCATGCTCTGCTTTCGGGCTTGTGTTATTTACTCTTGAAACTTGTGGTATATGTTTCTAAGAAGCCCCTATGGGTTAAACATATGCCTTCTCTAAACCGTGTGAACCCGAAAGTTTTCACGAGTCATACTCTTCTGGTGCTTCACCAGACAAAATTTCAACACTGCAACTTCATCGAACGTGAGAAGTGAATGAAAGGTTATGCATTGGAGAAGTGGGAGTCGACCTTGAACTTGTGTTCATGCCCATGGACGCGATATATATCCTATCATGAAAGCTTCTTGTAACAATAACTATTTCCTTGATAACTAACCTATGGTATCTGTGAATTGATCCCTTGCAACCGTGGTTCCGACCATGATTGTTCTTCTTTGATCTCATTTCTCGGACAAGTTAAAACAATTGTCTTCTATGGATCAATACACCAGTCCAACCTTTACTTTGATCTTGTGTCGAGTATTACCCCCCTGATATCTCGAGATTATCATGGAACTGCATAACTTTTTATGAGTTCTTCATCAAGTGCTACCTTCCCACTGATTGCAATTTTTCGCGGGCTCTGTGTTACTGAACACTCAAAGACACCGATAACTGAACCGAGTCCGCTCTACGGTTCAACAACTCTTCAGTAAGCTTCTATAAGTACGAGTTTGTACCCGATCACGCCATTCCTAGCCTGTTTGGCTATATCATTGTCGTGACGATTCTAACGGTGCTACCTGGTCCTTATTCTCGGAGCACCAATTTCCGACGGTGAACTAACCTTACGTCGATTTTCCTCGTCATACCCTTTCACCTTAAACAACAAGATTGAGTTCGAGTTTGTGTCGTAACTGTGGTTCCAATAACCTCTTGCTTCATCATTCCTTTGACTTGATGTCGTCGTGGTTGACTACATCTGCATGAAATCTCTCGACAATTGTGTCGTGATCATCATCAACCTTATGAGTTCTTCCAGGAATTCAATTGAATTCATGATGGGTAATACCATCCTTGCCCCTCGATGATTCCTGTTCTCATCGACCACTTTATTGCCTTTCGTTCAACACAACTTGTTCGTGTTTTGTGTAAACCTTGAGATCACTGCTACCCAGCAGTTGATCTTCCTTACCTCGGAAGTATTACCATCTCTTTTTGTCAAGAATGTGGTGAGAATTTCACCACCTCTTAATAATTCTTGATATCATAATACTTCTTGCCATCTTCGTTCATTCCTTGGTCCCCGTATTGTTTTCAACCGGAATACCGACAATGGAGCTATGACGTGTGAATTCAAAACTTCTAGCAACCCTATTGCTTTGAAGTGAATGGGCGATAGTTCATTCTAAGTCCTTCGCTAATTGAATCACCATTCTGACATTGGTCGTGCAACCCAACCCATATTTCGGGCGCACCTTTCAACCAATGTTTAATTGTGTATGTTTTCCTCGAGCATACTTCCTTATATCATTTGATCTGACAAATGTTATCTCCTTGTTCACTTAATGGTGGAAATCCATCTTTTGGGAATCTCGGTGAATTGCCGTTGAGTTCACCAGACACCTCCTTGTCCTCTCCTTGGGTTAATGATGAACTCTTGTTAACGGAAGTCACTTCATAGTTCATTTCCCGAGAATCTTACAGTGTCATCCCGTCAATTGGTGTTGCACCTTTCTTCTCAGGCATCCTGAGCCTGAGGTATCCTGACACCAATCATACCTGAATCTCCGTCAGATATGATGGTTAGGACAACTTTCCAAGAGTTTTGATATTGATCCTTTGATGACCCGGTAACATGATGTCATGCCTAGCACCCCCCGGCTGGAGGACCTATCATTATAGATTCCTTTTCAGCAAGGTTATCCATTCACCCATGAGGAAATTGTAAGACTTATTCTACAAGTTATTCCTGATGGATCCTTCGTGTTTCCAGAGTCTGATCTTCACATGAAGACCATGTCAATGCTATCTCGAAGCATGTCTATGGTACTCCAATTTTCAACAAGAACATTTGAAACCCAATGTTAAATGTTTCCTGCCCAATTATCCAAACACCGTTGAATGGGTAATGTCATGAAAATTTCTCTTCCCTTTCCTAAAGGGGTTTTCTACGCTATATCCCGTCATGAATATCATGTGTTGCTTGCCCTTGGGAAGGATATACCCCCTGATAGATGTGTTTAAACACATTTTCCTTTCCATTGTTCTGTTTAAACATAATAATCACTTTTCCTTTCCATTGGTTTGTTTAAACCTTCTTGTGATCTATATAATATAAGCAGTAATATCCCTGCTTATGTAAACACCTCGGTGTACCATCTTGCCTGGTGTAACCCTGTTACTTTTGTTGATGACATTCGGTAACCACGGATGGACGAGAACTTTGCCTACTGGTCCGCCTCGTTCAACGAGCAGGAAAATGGTTCTCTTCGTCCCTCGTCCTTGGTACTGATGTTGTTGCCGACATAACTGATAGGCTATCCTCTGACATACCTTGCTTGCATGATCACGCAAGACGTCTCCGCCCTTCCTACTTTTCACCCACATGGTGGGCCCATAACCCATAGTTCCACAGGATCGAAACCTGACTCTCCTGTACACTCCTGTTCCTAAAGCTATTTCCTCACGCTTGGCTTCGTAATGAAATATCACGAGCCACCTTCCTAATGCTCTATTCTGGTATCAGACGCAATACTTACTCTCGTTGCTCTGAACCCCTTTCTCACTCCGGTTCAGACTTCGAGCAACTATCTATACGCTTGGAACCTCTTATTGAGCCTTCGTACCTTACTCTCGACATATTTTATTGGTTCAATTCGAGAGGTACTCTTATGCTCATTCATGGGTTAACCCCAGATTGTTTCCCTCATAAGCATTCTATCGTAGCCGAGCTGCCCCTTACCTATTCGTAAGTACGTTGAAGATCCCGAAGAAAGGATGATGACTTCATCATGATGACCTGAAGCAGAGAAAGGAAGACATCAATATAATGGGTCGACCTCTTCGAGAAGAGCGGCCAAGACTGAGAAGATCCGTTAGCATTTCGTAACTAGATCCCTTCCCCCTTACTCGTGCTCCTAAATCTCGGGACGAGATTTCTTGTAGTGGAGGAGAATTGTGACGCCCGGATAATCAAGCTACAGTAACCTCTGCTAATGACACCACGTCACCTCCATTACTGTCGCTAATCTCGCGTTAGTTCGAAAACGATTCAAATTCAAATTTGAGATTTAGGCGAACAACAAAAGTTTTCAAACATTAAAACTAAAATGTCCAAAATGTGTCAAATAAATCATGGGTAATACTAGTGGAGAAACCACAAATTTTATAAAATGTTTAAAGGCTCTAAACTAATTAAAATAGCAGCTATGACAATTAATTAAATGCCTTTTAAAAATAATAATAATGCAAACTATTTTAATTAGGTGTCAAACTTTTGGGGCAGTAGAATAAATTATAACATTAAATTAGGAGTTGTATTTATATTTTATAAAACAGAAATTAAAAGAAAATAGATAAAGAAAAGAAAACAGAAAACAAAGCTAAAAAAAGAGAAAGCAAACCCCCCCCCCACTGGGCTTCGGCCCAGCAGGCCACAACCCCCCACTGGGCCAACCCACCAGGCCCAGCCGGCCACTCCCCCAATCCTCCTTATCTCCTCACCCACCGAAACCCTAGCCGCCCCCCCCCCACTCCACCCGATTCCTCCCCTGATCCCCTTCTCCTCCCTCCCGCGCCGACTGGATCGGGATCCGCCCGATCCCGTCGCCCCCCGACGCCGGCGACCCATCGCCCCGTCCTCACCTCCTCCCCTCCTCCCCGACCGGCCGCGCAGGGCGCCCGCCACTCCCCTCGTCGCCTCGGAGCCGCCCCCGACGACCACCACGCCGCACGCCACCGCCCCGTCGCCGTCGAGCGCCTCACCGCCCTCCTCCTCGCCGGTCGCCCCCGACCGCCCCCGAGCCCGCTTTCCCGAGACCCTACGCCCCCCCCACCGTGAGCTCTCCCCCCCCCTTCGCTCCCCCGATCCCCCTGGGATCGATCCCCTCTTCCCCCCCCCCCGCGCTCGGTCGCCGTGGCCGGAGCTCGCTCCGGTGCCGCGCTTGCCGCGCTCCGGCTCGCGCCGGCTCACCGCGCCCGCGTCCCTCCCCTCGCGCCTCCTCGCTCGGTCGAGGCCCCCCTCCTCTCCCCCTCGTTCCCCCTCCGCACCCGAGCACCCCCCGTCGCGGACCTCGTCGCCGGCGCCCTTCCGGTGACCAAATGGTCATGGGGCCGAGCCCCTCGTGCTCAGCGCGTCGCGCACCCCCCTGGCCTTCCCGTTATGCCCGTGGTCGCCGGGTCGTCTCGCGCCTGAACCACCCCGCCGCCTCCGCCGCTCGCCGGCGCCGTTTCCGGCCGAGTCCGGCCGTGCCACTGCCACCATTGGGCGCGTCGTCATCGCCCCGTTCGAACGCACCCGCCCGCACCCCTTTTGGCCGCCGGACGACGAATTCCGGCGAGGTCCGGCGCCCCCTCCACCGCGGAACGGCCACCGGAGTTCCCCAACGCCGGCCGCCGACGTGGCCGACCCGGGGCCACCCCTGGGTCACTGACCCGTGGGCCCTAGGGGCCCGGCCGGTCTGTTGACTCGGTCAGCCAGGCTGACTGGGCCGGCCCCTGCCACTGACATGGGGACCCCACCCCCCCAGAACATTAAGTTAAATAAATATAATTAATAAAAATAAAAATGAATAAAATTAATTAATTAGTTAATTAATTAATTAAGTAAATAATTAATTTAATTAATCCTGATTAATTAACCTAATGGCTAATTAACCTAATTAACTACTGTTAATTAAACTAAACTAGGGTAATTAGTTAACAGTCACTGACGAACGGGACCCACATGTCGGGTTGACCAAGTCAACCCTGCTGACTGCTGACGTCAGCATGACATCATGCTGACGTCATAAATCCATTTTTTCGAATTAATTAATTAATTAATTAAATTCCAGAAATTAATAAAATCTTTAGTAAATCATATCTTTTAATCCGTAACTCGGATTAAAATAATTTCAACATGAAAGTTGCTCAGAACGACGGGACGATTCCGAATACGCAGTCCGTTCGTCCGCCACACACCCCTAACCTATCGAACTCGCAACTTTCCCCCTCCGGTTCATCTGTCCAAAAACGCGAAACACCGGGAATACTTTCCCGGATGTTTCCCCCCTTCGTCGGTACCACCTCATACCACGTTAGGGCACGCCTAGCATCGTTACTTGTCATGTCATGCATCGATATGCATCTGTTTACATGGTATTCATTGTTTCTTCCCCCTCTTCTCTCCGGTAGACTACGAGACCGACGCTGCTGCTGCCCGGTTCGACTACGGAGTTGACGACCCCTCTCTCTTGCCAGAGCAACCAGGCAAGCCCCCCCTCTTGATCACCAGATATCGCCTACTCTTCTCTATACTGCTTGCATTAGAGTAGTGTAGCATGTTACTGCTTTCCGTTAATCCTATTCTGATGCATAGCCTGACATTGTTGCTACATCTATTGATACCTTACCTGCAATCCTAAATACTTAGTATAGGATGCTAGTTTATCATCATTGGCCCTACATTCTTGTCAGTCTGCCTTGCTATACTATTGGGCCGTGATCACTCGAGAGGTGATCACGGGTATATACTATACTATACATACATACTATACAAATGGTGATTAAAGTCGGGTCAGCTCGAAGAGTACCCGCGAGTGATTCACGGATTGGGGGCTGAAAGGACCTTTGTCCGACGGCCCTCTGTGTGGATCTTTGTGGCGGAGCGACAGGGCAGGTTGAGACCGCCTAGGAGAGAGGTGGGCCTGGCCCTGTTCGGCGTTCGCGGATACTTAACACGCTTAACGAGATCTTGGTATTTGATCTGAGTTGGCTACGAGCCTATACGCACTAACCATCTACGCGGGAGTAGTTATGGGTATCCCGACGTCGTGGTATCAGCCGAAGCACTTCAGACATCAGCAACGGAGCGGCGCGCGCCGAATTGGATTGGAACGCCACTAGGCTAGGTCTGCTTTCGGCCGCGTACGCAATGTGCAGGTGTGCTATGGGCGATGGGCCCAGACCCCTGTGCGCTTAGGTTTAGACCGGCGTGCTGGCCTCTCTGTTGGGCCTAGGTGGGGCTGCAACGTGTTGATCTTCCGCAATCTGTAGTTCAGTCCACCGATATGGCCTCCTTACACATATACCCATGCATATGTAGTGTAGTTCCTTGCTTGCGAGTACTTTGGATGAGTACTCACGGTTGCTTTCTCCCCCCTTTCCCCCTTTCCTTTCTTTCTGGTTGTCGCAACCAGATGCTGGAGTCTAGGAGCCAGACGCCACCGTCGACGACGACTCCTACTACGCTGGAGGTGCCTACTACCACGTGCAGCCTGCTGACGACAACCAGGAGTAGTTTAGGAGGATCCCAGGCAGGAGGCCTGCGCCTCTTTCGATCTATATCCCAGTTTGTGCTAGCCTTCTTAAGGCAAACTTGTTTAACTTATGTCTGTACTCAGATATTGTTGCTTCCGCTGACTCGTCTATGATCGAGCACTTGTATTCGAGCCCTCGAGGCCCCTGGCTTGTATTATGATGCTTGTATGACTTATTTATGTTTTAGAGTTGTGTTGTGATATCTTCCCGTGAGTCCCTGATCTTGATCGTACATGTTTGCGTGCATGATTAGTGTACGATTGAATCGGGGGCGTCACAAGTCCAGAGGTTGAAGAAGCACTACGGCCGTTGGATGGACATCGTACGGTCACTAGAGCTAGAATCGTGCATATTGACTAAGTTGACAAAGCCCTCCGTCCCCGTCAACTTAGTAGGCCCACAAGTCGGCCTGCCACTATACTGGGTCCCAGCTAACAGGGGGAGTATTCATTTTTTTGTGCGTAATAAGGAGGCACTTCATTGCGTGCGAAGATATAGCTGGTGGGTCCGAGCTGTCGGCGGCGGTAACGTTTTTTTGCGAAATACAGAGGCCCTTTTGGTGGGTCCTTGATGTCAGGTGGAGGAATCATTATTTTGCGTGTAATAAGGAGGCATTTCCTTGCGTGCGGCCATGGACCCAGCTGTCAGCCTCTCCACGTACAGTCCACTTCAGATGCATGTCGGTCGTTGACCACGTTGACCAGGCCGCGCCGAGAGCACCAGGGTGGTGGACGACGGTGAGGCCTAGGAAGGGAACGACACAGAGGCTGGGAAGACTCGGCAGTTGTTTCTCATGCGGAGGGGAGTACGACTGTATGAGGGTTTACTGGTTCGTCTTCCGTCGCCGGAGAATAACAGGAGGTGTGGGTGAGTAGAGGGATGGCTAGGCCAGCGATGGGAGTACGATGGGGCGGTGAGGCCTGCACGGTAGCAGAGCCGGCCGCGGGGAGGAGGGAGCAGGCAGTCCCGCCGGCGCTTGTTTGAGCGGCTGGAGCAGGAAGAGCAGAGATTGAAAAAGCACGACGGCCGTTGGATGGCCATCCAACAGTCACTGCTTGTGCGTCAACCTTTTTTTAGGAAAGCCTCAAATCTGTGGAAAACAGCATACAGCCCATCTGCCATTATTTCTGATAATTTATAGCCCATTTGCTAATTATTAAGGTTTTTTGGAGCTCATATTCTTTTTGTTAGCATTACAGCCCATATTGTGGCCATGGTTAAAAAATTATACGAAATTTTGCATATTTCGGTGCGGTCCGAACTGTTTTTAATCCCGAAATTTCGACTCACATTCAAACTGATTTTAAAAATAAATGTATATCAATATAAAATCCAACAAATTCTCCACGCATAAAAATTAATGTAATTTAAAATCTCGAAATGAAAAAAAAGATATTTGAAACTAATTGCCGGTTTGATGTGTTTTAAAAATGTACAGCCCATTTCTCATTACTGATGGGCCATTTTCTCGGCCAGCCGAATGAAAGCTCTCCTCGTCTTGAAAGATTTGCAGCCCAACAGGCCTGACAAAGCGACTTACTTGGCAAATCACAAAAAACTGGGCTGTGGCCGTGGACCCAGCTGTCAGCCTCTCCACGTACAGTACTCTTCCGATGGAATGTCGTTGACCACGTTGACCACGCCGCGCCGAGAGCACCAAGGCGGTGGACGACGGCGAGGCCTAGGAGGGGACGACGAGGAGCCGGGGAAGACGCGGCAGTGGATGCCCACGCGGAAGGAGTACGAGGGTTCACTGGTTCGGTGCGGTGTGAGGCTGCCGTCGCCGCAGGGCCTGGCTAGCGGTGGGAGTAGTAGGGGGCGATGAGGCCTCAACGGCAGCACAAGCCGGCCACTGGAGGCAGGAGCAGGCGGTCTCCCGGCGCTGGTTTGGGGGCTGGTGCAAGAAGAGCAGCGATTGAAGAAGCAGCAGGACCGTTCGATTCAAATCCAACGGTTACTGCTGGTAGAATCATTTGTTGACTAAGTTGACAAGCCCTGCGTACACGTCAACTTAGTAGGCCCACAGGTCAGCCCCCCAACCGGTGTGCCCCAGATGTCAGTGGGAGGAATCATTTTTCGCGTAATAAGGAGGCAGTTGATTGCGTGCGGCCAGGCTAGCGGAGGGAGTAGGGTGGGCCGGGGAAGCCTGCGCGGCATCACAGCGGGCCACAAGAGGAGGGAGCAGGCAGTCCCGCCGGCGCTAGTTTAGGCGGCTGGAGCAGGAAGATCAGAGATTGAAGAAGCACGTCGGCCGTTGGATGGACATCCAACAGTCACTGCTGCTAGAATCGTGTGTTTAGTGACAAAGCCTTGTGTAAACAAGTCAGCCTCGAAATCTGTGGCGTGTATAGCCCATTTGCTATTATTTTTATAATTTTTACTCATTTTCTAATTCATATGGAATTTATTGCAGCCCGTTTTCCATTTTTAGAATTGCTGGCCATTTTCTGGTCAGTACCAGGGTCAAAAAATTAACTAAATATGTGGGAAATTTTGAAAATTCGCAAATTTTTTGCTGGGGAACGAAATATTCTTAATCCAAAAATTAATAGCCATACTAAAACAAATTTAAAAATAAATTAGTACTATGTCATGTTAAATCCAATGAAATACGTATAAGATATCAGTGAAGAACAAAAACAAAAAAGAAACTTATATCCCATTTGCTATAATTTTTTTGGAATTTTCAACCCCTTTTGATATTACTTTTAACAGACATTGACCATACTCTTAAGCCAGGCCGGAATGCATCCCTCCTCGTCTTGAAAGATTTGCAGCCCAGTAATTCGGAGAAAACAAATAGGCCTAGCTTGGGTATTCTTCAAAAGAAATACTGGGCTACCTATTTTCCCAAAGAACTGGTGCATGAGCATTTAGCTTTATTTATTTATTTACTTATTTATGTTTAGGGGACCATGAGCATGTACCTGGGCCGGATTCATGTGAGAGCCTCCCTTCCAGTTAATTATGGGCTTCTCTATTGGGCCTTCATCAGTGGGCTGCATGTTATCAACAAGTGGAAAATGTGTTCCGTACGAAAAATAGTATGCGCTACGTACGGTACGGGGCACTAAAGGATCGAACCGTGCAACGACTTCCAAAACATTGTGTTTGTCGTTCTAACAACACATTTATTCAACCAACAGACGAAATATACTACTGATTGTACATTGAAAACAGCAGCAGCAGCAACCAGGGCTGGGGGTGCAACAGAAGCAGTAAGCAGGCCAGAAGAGTGAAGACGCAGCTCTCTCTTCCAAACCAAACATCAGCCATCATTACAAAAGGGCTACCAAAAAAGAACAAGTGTATGCATCAAACTAAATAAAGATCCTACTACACCAAGTGTACGCATCTAACTAACTGGCTCAGTTAGACGTTACTATTTATTAAGCTGTGGAGATTGGCTGACGGCTTGAACCAGATGGGTGCCTGACGGGGGAAACTCCAGCCAGCAGGTCGAAGTCTGATACTTGCGACCCTCTCTCCTACTTTGGGCTGCAGAGCGTGGCGGCACATATCAGGGTATGGTGCATGCAGAGACGCATGGTACGCTGTGTACACACAGTTTTGCCTGATGAACGAAACCGCGCTGCCATCATGATCCTTGCCGTCGGTTATCTCCTGGTTAATCGGATAATTCAGTCCGACAAACAGAGAGCGTGTACCAAGGCTACTTACCAGCCTCCAGTCAAAAATTCCTGAAGGCCCAGAGAAGCTGGGATCCTGCTCAAAGACCTTGCAGTGACTGTGATTGTATTCCGCGAAACAACACGTCCGGTACGTGCGAACGATCATCAATCTTTCGCCGTCGTCTGATCGAGCCAGGAACCACCTGCAACTGCCATGCCGCTTTTCTTTGAAAGGTTCTGGGATTAGGAAGGGTAGGGACACCAGGCGGCCTACAACATCATATCAAGTTGGAGTCAAATAAAAAAGGGCTCTTGATTTAGTCAATCTTAAGAACAACATGTTATGAGCATGAATATTTTTTCAGCAAATGTTGACAGTAATATAAGCAAGCCATCATGATATCATAGGAAAGTAACATACTGCTGTAACAGCCGTTTGTAGCGATGACTGGAGTAGGCCAGCAATACGTCCAGCCATAGAAGGAGTCGACAGCGTAAATGAAGCCCTTGTGTTCAATGGCATCAGAGAACCATGGAGGATGTATGATCCTGCGATGGACGTGCAGATTTATCCACTTACCGCAGTGACCTGTCAGATAGGCGAGACCGCGGTTGAAGAACGCAATTAGCCTGAAGTCTTTATAATTCGCAGATCTTGTGGGCACTTGGCAGATTACAACCTTGAGCAAATCAAACTTGGTATCATGTTGGCTACTGTAAGATTCCGAGTATTCTGGGCCGCGGTGCCAAAGCAGTGCAGTGTTAATCGAAGGAAGGGGGATCAATCGCCGGGTGTAGACCTCCACGAGCATCCAGCTGCCGCGACCGTCGACGAGCACCATCCAAGACGTGTTCATGCCGACCCAGTACATACCGTTAATGTAGTTGAGGCTGACGGGGATCGGATCGCAGTCAAGGGGGTTGGTGCTCGCCACCCTACGATCGTTATGCTGCGTGACACGCCGTTTCTGAAGATCAGGCGGCATCAGCAAGCAAGGAGCTGGCTTAAAAAGCTCCGGCCTGAGGGCTTTGAGTAAACGGTACAGCCCCGACGAGCACGCGGCGAGCGGCATGGTACTGAGATTGTCCACACGCGAAACAATGAGCTTGATTACCTCTGTGGGGAGCGAATTCCAGCCACTCTTTCGGCGGACGCTGCTCGGTTCTGCCATTGTTAGTGCTTGGGTTTCGGACGAGGGGGGAGGCGCCTTAGCGGGGATGGAAGATTGGACGAGATTATGTGCGGACAAAGATGGAGAAGCGAATATGTGCTGCGGGAAGTGGACAGGTGATGATGACTACAGCACGCCGCTTGACTTACGAGACACATACCAGCAGCGTAGGGTCATGTCGATGCCAGACAACTTGCTTGAGTGATCACAGTACTGGTACTCCCTACAGTGCTATGCCCTAACTTGCTTGAGTAGAGTAGTAGAGTAGGACTCTGCTCTACTACTAGCACCGGAGGAGTAGTATATTCTAATCTAAAATAGTTACAAACTTCAATGCCCGAGCGTGGAACGACTACGAACCGTGCTCAAAGACCGTGTCTACGTGGTGTTTGGACATGGGCGACAACCTCAACGCCAACGGTGCTGCTCCCGTTGCACCGTATGTGTTTCTGTCCTTCCTGTTCGAAATCGTGGTAGAATTCATGATTTATTTTGTGCTTATTCGGATTAAATCTCGTAGTAACTTGCTCATATATTCAACTGGCGCAACGTCCCCTACAGCCACTCCCGTTTCATGGACGGCCTGGTCGATGCCTCCAAGGAGCCCTTCGTCCACTGCTATGAGTGCCCGATGCCGTTTTGTGGCTCGCCGGCGGACATGGTGCATCACCTCACGGATGCGTGCAGCGGTCACTGCTGGCCCTTGGCGGAGAACATCAAGTACGAGACGTGCTACCCGTTCACCATGCCGGAGTCGCTGGAGGATCACCGCCGCCTGCTAGTCTCGGAGGAGGACGGCAGCGTCTTCCTCTTGATCGTGGGCACCGGCGAGGCCCGCGCAGGCCGCCGCCCCGTCTCTGTAATGTGCGTCAGGGGCGACGCCGCTGACGCTGACACTGACACGAGGCCGATGTACGGGTGCGTGGTCAGTGTTACTACCCCTCCGGGTCGCGTGGGCGGCGACACCGGCCTCATCGAACGGACTTGGACTCTGGGGAGCTGGGACTATCCCGCCAATGTGGACTTGGAAAACCCATGGCATCCTTTACCCGCCGACGCGGTGCACGGGGACTCCAAGGAGGTTCACCTGGACATACGCATTATCAAGTTAAATGTTGATCATTAGTCTTCGCTCAATGTAATCCGCTGTCTAAGCATGTGGAGACTTCCATGCAGGATCTTGCTCTATTGGAGTATCGCGCATGAATAAAAGTGTATCCGTTTATGGTTTAGTCTAGAATCTTCCATGTATGAATTTTTACTACAGTACTGGTGAAAGACTTACGATGAACCATTTCTTACATCTCCTCTGCCCGCTTGCAAGTCATCCTGATTTAATCCCTCCGTCTAGGTGTATAAGGGCATGGTTAATATTACTTAATAGTATAGCCAACTGTTGACTATAAGAAAGTGCCATGTCATCTGTAGCCAACATGTATAACAATCGATACTCAAAAACTAATTCTTAAAGATCATTTCTTGCAAAGCACAATAAGTGTTATTTCTTCACAAGTTTTGGATGCAGGTTGAACAGTTGAACGCTTTTGTTTGCAAAAGATACCTTTTTATCTATTTCACCCGGATGTTTGTGAGCTCTAGAGATGAAATAATATCCGAAGAAACCTATCGATACCCGTTACACATGAGATGACCCCCACATCCTTTGTCAAAATAAACAACTCCCCGATCAATGCATTTCACTCTTCGGTGCAACGCACGGGCACCTTACTACTATAGATTAGTACGACCAAAAATTGAACTAACATTATATATAGTACGATAAATGCTGATGCATGTCACCTAAAATTATATCATTCAAAACTATGTTCAAATACGAATCCAACGATATAGTTTTTGTTGACATGCACTAACATTTTGTCAGTTAAATCTTCAGTCAAATTCAATGGGGGACTAATAAACCACGACCGATGTAGTACAAGTGTAGAGGGCGGCGCTGCACGGGAGTCTCACCTCTCACCCCGCTCGTGGCGCGGCAGTAAAGCCGTCATATCACAAAACCCAACCACTCCCAGTAATAAGTGGCCTGGTAAAATAAACGGACAAGCAACCATCACATCCCTCCGTCTTTTTTGCATTTCATCTCTCTGCATTTACTTTCTCCGGTTCATCTCGCACACTCGATCCCTAGCTACTACTCCTAGGGCCAGTTCTTTTGGCGGCTTCCCCAGCTTTTCCCACAAGACTAGTCACAGTGGAGAGTAACAATAAGGCGCCTCACTCATTTATTTGGGCTTCTAAACTACTACTCCGTCCTGGTTTATTCCTCACCATTGTAATTTGTGCTAAATTTTGACCAAAGATTTAACTGGTTTATTCCTCACCATTGTAATCCCTCCGTCTAGGTGTGTAAGTCATCTTACGAAAACCAAATAATCCCAAAACACTTAGGCGCGGTGCATTAACTTCTACCTCGTTTCTTGTTTCTTGACATATCAACCAATAAGAGATAAAGAGTGTGCATGCTTTTAATGACTTGAGATATCAAACACGACATGCAGTGGTTAGTTCATTGCATGCAATACTATTAATTAGCAAATAAACATTAACGTTTCTCGTTTTCTCCTCCTCCTTGGTCACGGTGCACAGCCTAAGATGACTTACTCACCTAGACGGATGGAGTAGTGCATGTGACATGCACTAACATTTCATTAGTTAAATTTATGATCAAAATTTGACACAGATTACAATGGGGACCAATAAACCAGGACGGAGGTAGTAGTTATGGGATTACTAATCTAGAAGCCTAAAAGAACTGGCCCCTGGTACTCCTACTAGTAGTAGTACTCAAGTTGGAATTCCAATTGCACGGCACAACTTGTTAGGCAAAAAATTCGATACAGGGTGTAGGAAGCGGTTTGGGAATTTGCATGCCTTTCCAACCAGTGAGATACTCCGTACAAAGTACGACAGAGAAATAACCACAGAGAAGGAAGCTAAAAGTAAACAATCAAACGAGCATTTTTGCATTTGTTTTGCATTGAATCGTTTCACAAGCTTGACTAGTGTTGTTTTTCTACTTTTACAAAAACCGCATCGTAATGTTAAAACGTGCATTTGCACGTACTAAGTAATAGTAGTATTCCCTCCGTCTAGGTGTATAAGTCTTCCCTCCTTCTTGGTCATGGTGCACAACCAAAGATGACTTATTGACCTGGACGGAGGGAGTAGCACAGTCTGCAAGCATATATCGAGAGAGACGTGTAGTGCGATAGTATATAGTAAAGTTTGTGCTATATGCACGTACTTGCAAAATGCGTACGAATACACAAGGTTTCCAAACTTTCCCTTTTACATACTTAATTAAGGACGCTAAAAATTCCTGAACGTTCGGGATTTATCATTTGCGTCCCAAAACTAATGAGATCGCCTTACGAAACAAAAATTATACTCCTCCTAAAAGCCACGACGCTCGCAGGAGCGCTTGCGGCGCGCCACGAGTGCCCTGGTGCGCGGCCGTTTCCCAGCGCGCCGACACAACGCCTCTTCCTCAGCCTCGCAACTCGCGAGGTGCTGATTGGCGGCTTGCCGGCGGGCGAGCGCGATCTCACCGGTGTGGTGATCCGGCGCCAACAGGTACTCCTCCTCGCTGGAAGCGTGCACCCGGTCCACGTACCGCCAAGCGTAGATGAGGCGCTTGGGCCCGACTGCACTCAGGGCGTCGGCACGGGCGTCCTCCGCCACCCTCACGGCCCTCGCACGAGCCTTCTGCCAAAGAGCCAATTGCCTGACTCTCTCGGACGCGACATAGGCCTCCCAGGCAGCTTGTTCCGCGGTGCGCTTCTCTTCCTCGGCCTTCTTCTCCGCCTCTATTTTGGCGCGCTCTGCTGGAGGCAAAGCCTCCCACAAGGCGACATCCATTTCTTTCCAAAGCTCCTCAAGGCTGGGGGGCTCGGCGGGCGGCGCGGCGTTCTCCTCGTAGTGGGGAGCCGACGCATCCTCCAGCGCATGTGCTGGCGAGATTGGAACGCTGACGCGTCCCTCCTCGTCTTAGTGGCGGCAAGGAACGAAATGGCGACGCGCCGCGTCACGGCGAGGAGCGGAACACCGACGCGTCCTCCTCGACTAGTGGCAGCGAGGAACGGAACGGCGACGCGTCGCGTAGCGGCGAGGAGCGGAACACCGACGCGTCCTCCTCGATAGTGGCAGCGAGGAACGGAACGGCGACACGTGATCGTCCGCGCGGTGCAGCGAGGGGCTCCTAGGGCTTGGGAGGGGCGATGCCATGGTGGTCGACGTGAGAGGGAGGGGGAGGAGATAGCGATGAACGTGAACGTGAGGGGGAGGAGATAGCGATGTTGTGGGAGGCGCAGTATTTATAGCGAGCAATGGCACACCTACGTAAGATATGGACTGAGCTGCACTGACTTAACTGCAGTCCAGTTGCGTCACTGACATGTGGGCCAGACCCCTGTTGGGCCCATATGTCAGTGACCCAATGCACCTGCAGTTAAGTAACAACTACGTGGGCATATTTGTTGGAGTAAATTACGGGGGAGCGAAGGGGTGGAAATATTGCTGGTCACAACGGATTGGACGAGCGTGGGGGAGGAGAGTCATGCATGCAGATTTTTTCACACGGGCTTCCTGCAGGTATGGGGAACGGTGCATAATAAGTCATCTTGCATGCCGGGCTAGGTATAGTCTCAAGTCATTAAAAACATACACGCCCCACACATGTTCATATTTCAAGGTGCACTAAATTATTGCATGCGATGATTAAGGCTGGCCATAATGGTGGTATCTTAGCTGGTATCATGCACACGGGAATAGCAAACATGCTGATGTGGCAAAGAATTAAAGAAGAAGAGGGGGGTTAGAGTAACTAGTGTTCATGCATGCATTGGTAAACACATTTTTTTGTGGTAGCGTCTCTTGCATCGGGGGACTATGACAGGTCTGCTATGCGTGACCTGAAGATGAAAGCGTTGAGCATCTCGAAGTTGATCAACAATCTTCAATTGTCAAAGATTAGCCGTTCGGCCAATAAGGTGGCACACTTAATCGCTAAGTATAGCTTTGACAATAGATTAGATGGTATTCTTGTAAATAACGTACCGCCCTGTGTGGTGAATATTGTATCGAATGAGTGTACTGGTGTGGCTGGTTAATTAATATAAGGTGGTGTTCAAAAAAAGTATAAATTTGGTCAAACACTTTGCAAACGGTTGACGGGAGTAAAAAGGACCAGAGGGAGTATCATGCATGCGGAGTAGGCAAAAAAATTGCTTGTCTAAAAAAGGCAAAAAAATTGCTCATTTATAGCCGGTCGAAGTCTCAAAGGGCGCGACCGCGCGGGAGGCGAAGGTCGTGGGAGGCGCGACGTTTGACGGAATTAAGTGAAGTTACATCCACGCGCCGGCATGGCGTGCGAACAGGCAGAAGCTATACCGTCAGGCCTACGATATGGGTCTAGTAGACATGACATCTAGTGGGTCCCGCATAGTTCTCGAGAACTCTTTGGGGGCTTGCAGCCGTTTATCCACCGGGCAAGCCAGCAACCCCACGCCGTTCGCACGCCCTACTCGTCCCCGTCTTCTACCTTACAACAGTTCGCTCCCAGTCGTCCCGTCCTTTCACATTAGTTCGCTCCCAGTTTTTTTGCGGGGTACAACAGTTCAACTTCTCCTAACCCTCCTCCAAAATCCATGGCCTCCCAAATCTCCATGGTCGCCGCTGAGTACCAGGTTAGAGCCATCACCGGCGATCAGTTCATCGTCATCTACACACGTGGATCCGAGATGGTGAAAGCATGGCTTGCTCGCTTCCTACGCATGTTCAACAGTTCAACGGATGAGTGGGTCGCTGGGCTAGATGTTGAGTACACCACAGTCCTGGGACGAGAGAAGGATCTAAAGGACGAAGAGAGGAAGAAGCCCGCCGTGATCCAGGTTTGCGTACATAACGTTTGCTTGGTCTACCACATATGCCATGCCGACGTTGAGTGCCAGGATTTTAAGAACTTCCTCAAGGACAAAAGAGTGAAATTCGTTACTGTAGGCTTTAAGAATGACAGGGATGTCCTGCGTCGGATAGGTCTCGTTGTAGGCCAGCCCTTCGATCTCCAGAAGGCAAGCCTGGTGTCCTCCTCTCAACCTTCAATGCTGACCCTGGCAGCAGCCATGATTGATCCTTCGTACGCTAAACTGAAGAAACCTCATCACGAGTTTCATCATGCATGGGAGTCGAAGACATTAGATGAAGATCACATCCTGTACGCAGCAATGGATGCCTACCTTTGTTTAAATATCTACAAGGGTTGGATGAAGAAGCAGAGCCCAGTGTCCGGTTCAAGCAAAGAAGCGTCGGCGAAGAGGAAGAGGAAGAGGGACGAGGACGAAGTCGAGGACGTGGACTCGGACTCCGAGTAGGTGGCAGTGCCGTCGCTCATGCTGGTTCTACTGCAGTGTCAAGCGGACTAGTTGCTTAGTTTATTTTCAAGGGTGTGTTGTGCTGAGGCCCCAGCAGAACTATGTTTATGTTCTTTCTCGTTATTTGAACTCTTTAGTACGTACAGTAGTACTAGTACTATGTCTTACTATTGTTCTTCTTGCAGTTGGTACTACTGCTCGTATCTTCGTGTTCCTACTGTACTTAATACGTTCGTACTAGTAGTATAATTTGGGTCAGTCGATTTGTGAAAGAAGTTCGACGGAGCGAAGGAAGAAGATGGCAGAAGAGGTGGAAGAAGCCCTTCTAGCCATCCATGTTGCATCAAACGGCTCACATGAGTCGACTGACCCAAATTGCTCCTTCAGATTGCAGGATCCACGTGGCATTCAAGGTCTCGAAGGTAGATTCCGCGTCCGCACCCGGTTTGCGGGCTCGACGCGCGCGCGACCGGCTTCCGCCGCGACAGCCACCATGCGCGCCTCCTCCGCGCGGGCGGAGACGACAATGACACGCTAGTTCCTCCTCGCCGGCGTGCTGGAGCACGCGCTCGTCCTCCTCTTCGTACGCTGCGTGCATAGACGCGGCTCCACCAGCTGCTCGCGTGCTTGGCAGCGCGGCGGCATCGCGAGGAGGGACTGCAGACGACGTGAGCGGGCGAGCCTTCGGCTTCATGGCACAGGGATGGCGGCGACACGGCGGTGATGGGCGAGAAATTGTTGGCCGGAGCAGGCGGGCGCCGGCATGCGCAACGGCGGCGGCATATTGATGAGTGCGCGTGTGGGAGCTTACTTTAGTTTTATATATAAGGTTGGTCAAACTTAAAAGAAAACTGTACTAGTACACGTAAACATTAGACTTAGGCAGCGCTTTTATTAGTTAGTACCACAGCCACGATACGGAATCATGTGCAAGCGCGTGAACCGCGGCCGCACGGTCGATCGAACGGTGCGTCACCGTGTCGCGCTCGAAGGACATCCACCGAACCTTTTTGTGTGTGTGAAAACAATCCTCGAATATTACTCAACTTTTTTCCTGTGAAAGTTCTTGACGCTGCAATATTTCCATATATTTGAATTTAGCTCCAGTTCGTGTTTATTTGGATTTGGACGTTTTAGGTGCGCCCTAGTTTTTTTAATACTGATTTTGTGTGTGTGACTGAGAGAGAACGTGTGTATGTGTCCATATGTGTGTTGTGGCGGAAGGGCAATGTGGAGACGGTGTGCGTGTGATACAGACATAGAGAGGTGTGAATGTGCAAATGATCATGCATGAGTGAGACATAGACAGATGCCGATACGTTGTGTATACATGAGAGAACGGTCTTCTAGTTTACTTGTGTGTGTGTGTGAGAGAGAGAGAGGAGAGAGAGAGACAGAGAGAGGAGCATTCGTAACACAACAACCATCTCTCTCGATTCGTCCGTCCCTCGCACGGTCGCATGCAACACATGCATCAACGCGCACATTTTGACACCCTCACCCGGCCCCTGCCCACCTCAAGGCCCGCACAATCTCTTCGTGAATACCCATTTCTCTCCTTAGGTTTGTTTCTCTCAATATCTGACACACACACACACACAAGACACACGCAGCACAACACACACACACACACACACACACACACACCCCGAGCACACAATTCATCCCCATCCAAGGTTATACGGCGACCACTCTCGCTTGTGCTTCTTTGCACCCCAACATGCACAACACCTCAATCTTCAAAGAGGGCATCGAGCAGATCAAAGACGGCGACCACACCGCACTAGAGAATGCGGGGTCATTTGGAAGCAGGGTGATGTGACGACGGCTGACTGACTCCTCCCCCCACCCTCTCTCTCTCTCTTGCACAAAATTACCAATCCCTCTCTCCCCGCACAAAATTGTCAATCCCTCAACCCACGAGATCCTTCCCCTCTCGTCCATGTTTTTCCAGCTCTCTCATCAAACATGTTGTCTCTTCTCCTTCCACGTATACAGAATCCAGATGCACACGCATCTCATGTATATTACATGTATCCATCTTTCTCACAGACCTAACTTCTTCCTCTCTCTTTCTCTCTCTATCTCTCTCTCTCTGTCTCATTAGGTTTGTCTCCTACTCTCTCGTCCACATACATACAATCTTTCCCGCCCTATCTGCTCCATCTTCAAAAGCTCTCTCTGCACGTTTCATTCACACATTGGGATATGTCAAAATGTTGCTTCTATAATGGCTGATGTAGAGTTATGGTTGTTTTTGTTGCATCCTACAAAGTAATAACTATGAAATGCATTTAGATTCTCATTTGACTGGGATTATGTGAGTTTGAGCATGTTGTGAAGTACTATAGACCTTGTATACATCTTGGGATTCGACAATGATTGTAACTATTGAATTGTATAGACCATTACATTCGAAGTCAATAGCCTAATATATTTATTTCACAATTTCAACAAATGATTAGTTCACTACAAACTAAGAAAACAAATGTGTACTCCCTCCGTTTTTATTTAAGTCCGCGTATTAGCATTGGTCAAAGTCAAGTTTTGTAAACTCTCAGAAAGCTTATAACAAAAAATATTAACATATACAATAACAAATAAATACCATTAGATTCATTATTGAATGTACTTTCACATCATACATATTTGTTATGGTAAATGTTTATATTTTTCTATAAACTTGGTCAAACTTTAGGAAGTTTGACTTCGGTCAAACCTAATATGCAGAGTTTACTACTACTACTCGCTAGTTGCTTAGCCGAATCACTCAACACGCCACACGGGGAGTCCAGTGTCACAAAATTTTGAGGTCGGCGGGAAAATCTCCCGCGACCCTGATTCGAGCAGTGGGAAGTTACCATCATAGCCTTCGGAACAGGCCTACGGATGACGCTTGGTAGGGGGCTGTTTTCGTAACTTCAGGTTCACCCTACCCAGCCAACCCCACCCCGGCACCCAGAGTAGTACACCTGAATACTCCCCATTTTCTATCCCCACCGCAAAATAGACTTCTCCACGGCACCGCAGCCTTCGTGCTCCTCCCCTTTACATCGGCGCACTCGTCCACCGCAGCGCATCTGCCTCATCGACGACCTCGTACGCCGCACTGGAGCCGGTCCACCGTTCATCGTACACGGAGCCTCTTCCCCGGCATCGTCTTCCACGGTCTCGGATCTGCTTCCCGGAAGCCGACGCCAAGCGCAGAAGTACCACCGTCATGGACAATGAACTGACTCCCGTTGCCGACCATGACTCACAAAGGCCGCCGCGACCATCGTTCTCCTCCTCGATTGGTAATGTGTGTATTGAATCACTTAGCAGTACATGTGCAGTTCCAATTTTGTTCATACCTACCCTTCAAATTTCCTCGGTGCTATTGTTCCCGTAAAAGTAATTGGTTATAGCCTCCATTGTCCAACAGAATATCAGCTTGTAATTGTGCGTCGCTCCTGTATCGCGCTGTGCTTGGGTAGGTTTTTCATCTGCAACCAGTAGTGTGGCAAATGATGGAAAGGTTTTTAGAACTAGCAAGATGCCCATGCGTTGCACGCATCAAGATGCATTTGTATGAGTAGTTTATCTTGTGGGAGAAAAGGATGAACGAGGGAAGGCCTTATTTGCAAATCTGGAGAGGGGTATGGGTATCTTTTTGCAAAATTCCCATTTGTTTCCTTCCTATCTGTCAGATATAAATCGGACGGCCTATATTGCAAGAAAAAAAGTATAGAGAAAAAAGTAGACAGTAAAGGAAGTAGAGATAAATATTAAATATTAAATAAATATAACAGTAGAGAAGAGAGTAGAGATAGCATGTTGAGATTTTTAAAGTGTCGCGCGTTGCGATTCTATTGGAGATGCTCTAACATGGCAGACGAGTGCTTTAATGTTGCCCACAAGATGCGCGAGTATTACTAGTAGTATATTTTTCTTGCCATGTTGAGATTTTAAAACCACGAGTGCGAACATGCAGAGGAGCAATGAAGACCAAACACGAGATATTCGGGACATCTTCAAGGAGCGTGACAAGTTAAAGAGGAGCTGCACCAAACCTGTAAAACAAGCTTTGGTAAGTAACACCCTTTCAATTACTTTCGTGTAGCCTCGTGTTCTTCGATGTGTATATGTTGTAGTTTCTGTTTCTCTTAAGCATGGTGTTCTTCGATGTGTAATAAGAAGAGTCTTAATCGTCCTAATGCTTTCGTTTTTAGCTTGATGTAGGAAGTGGGTGTTCTCACCTTGTAGTCTGTTTTTATTTTGTTCCTTTTGAAGTCACTTCTCCGAGTTTTGTTTATCTGGCTTCTACTAAATGGATCTGGGTTGCTCTGAGTATTGATCTAAAAAAGAAGTAACTTCATGTCAGAATGCAGTTCCTGCGAGGAGGGAAGTATGGTCAACCTCGAGATCATGTTTCCAAAATGAGGCTGGATTACACACAAGGTGCCAGTTCCCTAATGATGCTGGATTAGACACAAGGTGCAAATTCCCAGATGATGCTGGATTACACACAAGCCAGGTGGAGTCGTCAGCTGTTCGTGTCCTCGTGGCATTAGTAAAGGCTGAAAGAAAGCGTGCAGCAGCCCTTGAGAATGTAGCTGAGTTCCTGAAGAAGCGAAAAGAGCAATCAGATGCTCTCTTCACCCAAGCCAAAGAAGAGATGGAAGAAGCCAGAAATAAGCTAGCAGAGGCAGAGCAGGCTAGGCGTCTCCTGCTATCTAAAACTGTTGTCAATACAAAATTTCCTTCATAATAGCTAGGTTCAAATGTTTATCCAGTCAGCATGCCTGTTGTGATGTCCGTGCATCTACTGATGTGGCACAAAATGTTTTTTTCGGGTCATGTAATAACAACAATTACTTTCCAAACAATAACAGACGAAGCATTGGACATGGTATAGTTCACGCGCAAGCCCGACATTCCAAGTTCAACTTCCACATCAAACTCATGTTCACAGATATCTGCACATTCATACATAATGTCCACAACCATGATTCACTTCAAAGCCAAAAAATGTGAGGAGAGTTATAAATAAAGAAAAACCTCTACTAGTTCCTACTACCAGTGCGAGCACAACAAGTCAAGACCATGCGTAAATTAATTATATTTTAGTCATTTTTTGTGTTCTAAAATGCCTGTCGGCTCGCGGAAGGACGTGTTGCCAGCACACACGCGGATTCAATGAAGGCAGGCGGGGCAGTCTTAAGCTGGTTGCACGCGGCGAGGAGGCGTGCTCAGCCGGGCCTGCAGCGAGTGCGGCCCTCTTGGCCGACGCGTCTGTTCAATGCCTGCGCTATGAGAGGTCGCGTCCGTGTCAGAGCAATCACTCCCTCCAGTCCTTTTTTGTTTTGGTATAACAAAATCTCATTTTCCATTCACATTTTACAAGTAAAATTCGTGGACAAACTTTGACCCAAAGTACGATGGGGACTAGTAAACCAGAATGGAGTAGTAGTTTTTTAATCAAAGAAGGGTTTCCCCTTCCGATTTTCATTACTGAAAACCAGCATCTAAATCTAAACCATAGTATTTGCCCTAGAACTACCAGGTTCAACATCTCGCAACATAAACCCATACAACCTCCATCGCAAAAAAACCATACAACCATACGCCAAGGAGGTACGTAGTACTATGAATTCCATTTTCGCTCCATACCAATCATTCTAAAAACTACTTACTACTTATAACGCGCCATTGAAAATCAGAACTCTTAACCCCGCTAAAAAATGATATTTTAAACGTGGCTACTCAATCTGTGGCAACTGGCGAGCCACCGCACTCCAAGTCGTTCACCTGTGGTCCCGACCATCAACTCCTACGGATCAAATTATCACGCGAGCTGACTATTCCTACAAAGGTGCTCCACAACATAGTCGGTACCCGCGAATGCAGCAATTGTGCACCTAGGGTTTTAGGGTTTATTTGTTAACGTCGCCTTTACATAACACTCATCTATGCGAGACAACGAGAGGCCGACTGCGTGTGTGTGCCTCTTCTCTTCGTATATGTACTCCACCGTTTGTCCAGTGTCCAAAAAATTATAATAACTAATAGCAATGTGCCAATGCGTTGACACACGATCAAAGTAGATTAATACATATTCACCGATTTGATAGAAAAAAGTCTAGTTTTGAAATACGTAAATCACTAAAAATATGTTATGTTTCAGTCAAAATATATTTCTTTGGCAGTTTTGATGAGATAAGGGAGGAATGTTGTTGGTTTCAAGATTCGAGAAGTGGTATATGTCTAATTTCTACTCTTACTAGCAAGATGCCCGTGCGTTGCACGGAACATCAAGATCTTGTGGGAGAAAAGGATGAACGAGGGAAGGCCTTATCTGCAAATGTGGTGAAGAGTGCGGGTAAATTGCCATATTTTCCTTCTTATCCGTCAGATATAAATTGGACGACCTACATTGCAGGATGGCAGGCCCACCATCATCACCAACTTTATTTTTTATCCCTACTCTTATAAAAAGCATTGTCGGTGATGATCGTGTGCCTACCATCCTGCAATATAGGCCGTCCGATCTATATCTGACGGATAGGAAGGAAACTATGGCAATTTTGCAAAAAGATACCCACACCCCTCTCCACATTTTCAAATAATGCCTTCCCTCGTTCACCCTTTTCCCCCACAAGATAAACTACTCATACAAATGCATCTTGATGTTCCGTGCAACGCATGGGCATCTTGCTAGTTGTTGCAAAAAGCCCATGTGTGTGAGAGAGAGGGAGAGTGGAGGAGGACGGAGTGCATGTGTGACAAAGACACAAGGAGTGTGTGTGTGCGATAGGTATCAGCTTAAAATGAGGCGATAGTGTGTGCGTGCACGATCGAGTGGGCGTGTCTCAAGAAGGGAAGAAAAATCTACATAGATACAAGGAGCGGGAGAGAGACATGTATGCGATGGTGGAAGCATGAGTGTGCGGGTGTATAAACCTATCTAGAGGCTAGCTAGTCGATAAATGTTTGTGAGAGAAATACGAGTCGGGTGCGAAAGAGAGAGTTTTGTGTGTGAGAGAGAGAGGTGGTAGTCGGGAAGGGGAGTGGAAGCAGGAGTTGTGTGTGTGTGTGTGTCTGTGTGTCAGAGAGAGAGAGGAGACAGTAGTCAGGGTTGTCTGATCGGTAAACAAATGAATAATGTCAGTCTGGGATGGAGACGAAAAGGAGACCGCAACAAATGGTGTGTCTACAGGAGAGAGAGAGAGTAATTTTAGTGGTATGAGTCATATGTAGAGACATATAGGGTGTGTGAGAGAATCCCATAGACAGAAAGACAAAGTGAAAGACGAGTGTCGACTGTGTGTGTGGTGGTGAAAAAGAAAGCTTAGGTACCGAGTGATACCAGAACAGTAGAGACGTGAGAGATAATGAAAACCGTGTAATGTATAATGATAGGGAGAGTGTGACACTTCTCAAGGCATACGTCGAGAGACCATGTTTGTGAGGATAGGACAAACATGAAGTGAGCATGCGGGTGAGCTGGAGAAAAGAGACTGATAGCTACCTGAAGGAGCATGCATGCGAGAGAGATGGCCGTGAAAGGAGTTAACAAAAAAGGGATTCAAATATTTGAATTCGAGATGATGATACATGTAATCCATACTCGAACCAAAATTGATCTATCAAACATGCATACTCATATGAATTCACACACATCTATGTTATTTAATATGTAGATATTACTGATCCATACATTTTAGTAGAACATAATTTGCTTAAATTTTTTCGAATTCAACCTTAAGATTTCGAGATTGTTGTATTTGAAAATCATATTATACATATAAAGGAGTAGAATTCTTTGTTGTGCTTTTGAAAGTATATATATAAAAAATGATGTATATAAAATGTAATTCCAATTGAAAATGGATCCCGCCCAGAAAAAATAGAATACAAACGGGATTCGAATTGAGTTGGCACGGTAAACGTGCACTCTGCAAAATTTGAATGAAGCAGGGAAAGTCGCAGTAACAGCCCGAAACCAAAATCTGCGAGATGGAAATCACTACTGCCTATCCCTGCCACGCAAAGCCTATCTGCTGGATTTCTATAGGTTTCAATAGGGGTAGGTTTGTAATTTCACCCAAACGTGACGTAACCGCCTCTCACCTGGATTCATACACGGTGGGCGCCAAAACACAGTGTGTCCTCGGCCGAAATCGACTCTGTCCCTGATTCATATTCATAAACGGTGGGCGCCAAAAACAAACTCTCGTCGGCAAATATTCGGTGTATGCGAGATTAGCATCCTATCCCCAACCGACTAATGTTGCTGTGATGTAGTAGAAATTTGAAACGGGGGCTAAGTTTATAAATTTCCTCACATTTGAGACAAGCGCGCCCTGAATACATGGTTCCCCCCTTCCTCTCTATCTCCCTTTTCCCCATTCGTACTCCGTGGGCGCCAAAACACCCTCTCCACCCCACCCTCCTCCGTCCGCCGCCGTTCGCCACCCCATCCACCATCGTCCTCCTCCACCATGCCGGAGCTGATACCCCGACACCGCCGTCCATTACAAGAGATCAACCTCTCTCATCCACGGCTTTGGATCGGGATCCTTGCATCCCGTACTCTCGCTTCATCCCCGCCGTCGTCCACCTTGCCAGTGTCGCTCCTACGACCGTCTCGTCCACCGCGCCCCACCGCCATCGTCTACCCTCCTAGATCTGCTTCCACGCTGCCGACAGCCATCGCTACTGCGGCACCGTCAAATTCTCAGCAGATGCGTACACGGCGCCGCACTAGTTGCGGTACTCTTTCATATCTGCTCAACTTATTTATCGCAGCAAGAAAATAGATCGCCACTGCTTTACTCTGATTTCTGGTCTTGGTTGCGAAGTTTCCTTTGTCCGGTTTGCACCTTCTGATCCTCCATGGCACGCCCAACACTATACTCCCAATGCTTATGGTTTTCCGCTTTTATATTCCACACTTATTAAATCACAGTAGACTAAATTTCAAAATTGGGTCAGTCGATTTTTCAGAGCTCACCGGAGTTCACCGGTGCGATCGAAGGGGCTCGAGTGGTTGTGGAGCCTCGCCGAACGAAGAAAACTCGACGCGGGTGGGGGTTGGGGAGGGGGTGGGGGTGGGGGTGGCGGAGGAACACAGGCGGTGGGGGCCGGTGGTCCGGCCGGCGGCCCGTGTGGTGTTCTGTATGGGAAGAATCAGAGACGAGGAAGAAGAAGGGTTAGGAGACGTAGGATCTTCATCCAACCGCCTAAAATGGTCGAGAGACAACTGGGAGTTGCATTCTTAATGCGCTCTGGTTCATCATGTGTGGGCACTGCGCAACCAACATTTTATTATCCAAAATCTACGTGCTCTTCTTTACCATGTTCCTCTTCCATTCTTCTTTAATATGTACTGTCTCGGTTCCTAAATACAAGTCTCTGTATAGATTCCACCATGGACTACATATGGAGCAAAATGAGTGAATCTACACTCTAAAATGTATCTGGATACATCTGTATGTGATCCATAGTGGAAATCTCTACCTAGACTTATATTTTGGAACGGAGGGAGTATGATAGTAGTATAGTATGTTCCTTGTACTAAAGATGAGCAGGGAAATTTGCAGTGTAGAGGTCTATACGGTCGGTTGTGATGGACACTTTGAGCCTCTTTGATTCGTAGGATCTTGTAAACATAGGAATAGGATTTGTAGTGGCCTTCCCACTTGAATCCTATAAGAATAGCAAGGAAATGCGGGGAGCTGTGTCGCCTTTGATAGTTACACTAATATTAACAGTACCGCACCTTCACTTGAAGAGAGCTGGTATCCGAAGCCTTTCTAGCCGTACCGGCAATACTAGCACATATATTCCAGCAATTCCACTTTGCTGATTTTACTCTGATGCTTAAGGTTTTCCCTTTATATCTACACTATGATATGTGTAGCTGCTCTGTGTCGCACTAGCAACAGTCCACTCTTGAAGCTAAACACTGCAATGACTTACAAAATTGGCACCAAGGCATTGAGTGCCATTCTGGATGCAATGAAACTCATACGCTCCCCACCTGTTGATTCTTGTTCAGAATATGATCCTAATGACTATTCTAACCTCGAGGAGTCAAAGGCAGACGGACTGTCCTGTTCACCCATCAAGGTGCTTGTTCTAATTTGGCAATGTTTTATTGATTGCGGGTATCTTGCATATGTTGTCTTGCATTTCTTCTACTTTGCTGCACCGCCATCTGCTTAGTTTACTCATCATATATGTCGAGATGCCATGCCCATCCATTATCAATACATATTCCATCTGTCATCATACCATGTTTTTCCACTCAAATGCTGTTCTTGTGCATCAGACATCAAAAAGGAAGAGGGTGATTGCCGAACCTGAAGGAGCACCAGCAAAGTCCTTGAAAAACGTGGTGGTGCCGGAGAAATCAAACAACACCCCACTTATATTGGTTGTACAACCAGTGACACAAAACGTAGGACCAACTCCAGCAGACTGTACCCATACTTCACTGGCCACACCACTACCCCACCACATAGGACCTGCACTCCAGCAAAAGTTATACCGATTTCATTTGCTATAGCACCAGCTGTACCACAGAAAAATCCCACTCCAGCAAAAAGTATAGCAAGTCCACCAGCCGAAGACCTATCCCAACTGCAGAGACGGCCAATTCCTGTAGATTGGAACCCCATTCCATTTATTCCCAGTTTAAAAGACAATACTTTCAATGTTGTTAGGGACTACGTGCATATATTCCCATCATGGGAAGATTATTGTGAAGACAAACACCATTTTCACATCTTCCTGTCCAACTTACGTGTAAGTGCTATTATTCATGGTTATTATTTTCTTGTTTTCTGATGATTGAACACATCAATGATTTACATTACACTGTTGTAACTAGGCGAGGGTCAATCTGGATAGTCATGACGAGCAAAGCTTGCTTGTGCTTTTCAAGGAAGTATTGCAGCAGTATCGGTGTTACCTGAGGAAATCACACTTTGATGGCAAGTCTATAAACGAATTTCCGGTGAAGTCTCCTGTGCTAAATTTAGAAGACATTGAATGGAAAAACCTTGTTATGCACTGGTCTCGTTCCCAGAATGAGGTACTGTCTATGAAATCACATGACAATTTGAACTTCTACTTTTCCGCATGTGCCTTATGGATCTTTTTTGCAGGAAATCTGCTTGAAGAAGAATTCCGGTTTGACAAGAACGACAGGATATCGCAAATATGCTGCCCGCTGCTTTGCTCTTGTTAGTACCTGTTGTCCTGTATCACTGTACTTTCATACATACCTGGTTCATTATGTGACAATAGTATGCATGATAGCTTGCTTATCAATTGTTCGCTCCAAATTATCTGATCTGTATGAATGGTTACATTAGTGTAGAATATATCCAATGCCAATGTTTTTTAGCTCTACATTGTTCTGGTAAGTACATGTTGTCCTTTATCAGTGTACTTATAATGATAGGTAGTTGTTCATGTACCATCACTCTGCAACCTATTTTCCTTTGCCCTCCATTTTCTACACATCAGATCTATATTTACTCTTACCATAAGGTTGGTACTGAAGAAGTTTAGCTGTGCATTGCTCTTGGTTGTACCTTTTTCCTGCATCGCTGTACTTACATTTATAGCTACTTGGTTATGTAGCATCACTCTTCATCTTATCTTAAATATTCTCCATTTTTTTGTATATTATCACATCTATATTTACTCTTAACAAAATGTAGAATAAAGGCAATGCTTTTGAAGAAGATTCTGTGGTAAACTTCTTGAATTGCCACCCCAGCATGGACAAGGCCTTTATAGAGGCTGTGTTTGTCCATCTCAAGCCTTCAAATTTTGTTGTATATATTTGGTTAGGTATGACTGCAACAACTGTTTATTTTTGGTGTTTGCATCAAATTGCTTGTTTAAAGTTTATTATGTAGTTCATAAACAAAAGTTTGTCCTTTCTCAATTTAAGTTTTCAATTGTACAACCAAGTTCCTTCTTCATACCATGTAAATTAAACTATACAGAGCAAGTGATCTTCTTTTGCACTGCATGTATGCTTCTGTTCTTCATCCGTAATCCAGTGGTGTGGTGAACCTACCCTCTACAGCACAATGTCATATTCTGCAATGTCTTAACTATGAACAATGTCATATCATTCTACTATTATTTAAACCATATCTTTATTTGCCAATCTGAAATGGTATAAATTGACAGCACACTAACCATTGATACTTATGAGTTCTTGATCTGTAATCTAGTGGTGTCGTGAAGCTGTCAACTCCTTCACAATGTCATTTCCTGCCATGTCTTGACCTGAACAATACCATATTGTGTTAATGCAATTTTAAACTGGGTCACTTTATTCATTAGTAAGAAATGTGATGAATTGTTAGCACTGATACTTTTATGTGCAAAACCTGTCATCTGTCTGCTTGTTTATCTTTCAGAATGAGGAAGATATAAGTGTTGAACAAGCGCAGTCTCATCATCTTGCTCAGCTGCTTGCGCTGCAGCTCCCCAGTAGGGCTAACCTTTCTTGAACTCTATTGAAGTGCTGTCGGTTTTGTATATTATTTTGTCGGCGTGTTTATTTGCACTGGTGGCGATCTTTGATGCCCAGTGTATGTAATCTGCTGTCTGCTTGTGCTTTATTATCATAGTGGCGAACTTTGATGCCCAGTGGATGTAATATGTCATAATTTCTTTATTGTATAGTCTAGGTTTTTTCTTATTCAGGATGCTACAGTTATTTTATTGTATATATATCCTATCTTCGTAGTAAACCGGCCAAACCGTAAAATTACGGTACATAATCGGGCCGTCATGCAATCACGATGTAGGTTGGGCCTGAAATGTGCCGAACAGCTCACGGGACGGCATCAGCCTGAAATGAACCCCGGCCCATGATTGCGCGAATCAAATCACGTGCTTTTAACAGGCCAAAATTGTCTCGGTCCTTGTTTGGCCCAATCAGATATCGGCTGCGATCAGGCTGGATGCAAACCGGGCCGTAGTTAGGCCCAACTATATGACGGGCTTTAACATGCCGAAATTAATATAGGGCCGAAATGTTAAACTGGCCCTTAACAGGCCAAAACTAATATCAGGCCGAATTACTAAGTGGGCCTTTAGCAAGTGGGCCCAAAAGCATAGTGCCTAGTTGACGGGCCGAATCTGATATGGGCCATAATTGAGCCCAAAGCCTCTTAAAGGGCCGGACTTGATCTGGGCCGTAATTTGGCCCAGAACATGGTAGGCTTTTAATGGGCCGGATCTCATATGGGCCACTATTAGGCCCGGAGCGTGGCAGGCCATTAATGCACCAGATCAAATATGGGCCGCAATTTGGCCCAAAACATGGTAGCCAGTTAATGGGCCGGCCTACTAGGGTCCTCAAAATCTTGTGCGCCTACAGCTGGGCCGGCCCATTAATGTCGGCAAAATCTCATGGGCCTTTAGCTAGGCCGGCCCATTATGATCCGCAAGAATCTTGTGGGCCTTTACTTGGGCCAGCCCATTATGGCACACAAAAATCTTGTGGGCCTTTATCTGGGCCGGCCCATTATGGCCCGCAAAATCTTGTGCGCCTTTAGCTGGGCCAACCCATTATGGTCCACAAAATCTCGTGGGCCTTTAGCTGGGCCAGCCCATTATGGTCCGCAAAATCTTGTGGGCCTTTAGTTGGGCCGGCCCATTTAAACTTGATGGGCCGGTCCACGTGTCAACATATCATAGGTGCGTCTCGCGCATTGGATGAGTGATACCTGTGCCAACGCGGACCTGACACGTGTCTCCTCCAGCCAATGATGATTTTACACATGGAAAATCCCCATTGGTCGGGGCTTTTAACGGGTTATCGGATCCAAAACCCGACCCGATAGCTTAACGGCGTTCCGTTATGGTGGATGCCACGTGTCGGTCACCCTTGACGAAAGCACTTCTGTGACGCGCGATTTATCGTCATGGAAGTGGACACTTCCATGATGATAATTTTGGTAATGTCATGGAACACTTCTACGACAACACAGGTATGACTATCTTGATTCTATCATAAAATCGTCATGGATGTACATGCGTGAAAGAAAATGCGACCTACTGTGACAAACATGTGTCATCACGGAAGTGTATTTTTTCTATTGATAGTTATTAGCTAGATGGCTTCTTCTCTCTCTTTGGATCTCAATACAAAGTTCTCCTTGATTCTCTTGGAGATCTATTTGATGTAATTCTTTTTGCGGTGTGTTTGTCGAGATCCGATGAATTGTGGGTTTATGATCAAGATTATCTACGAACAATATTTGATTCTTCTCTGAAATCTTTTATGCATGATTTAAATATCTTTGCAAGTCTCTTTGAATTATCAGTTTGGTTTGGCCTACTAGATTGATCTTTCTTGCAATGGGAGAAGTGCTTAGCTTTGGGTTCAATCTTGCGGTGTCCTTTCCCAATGACAGAAGGGGCAGCAAGGCATGTATTGTATTGTTTCCATTGAGGATAAAAAGATGGGGTTTATATCATATTGCTTGAGTTTATCCCTCTACATCATGTCATCTTGCCTAATGTGTTACTCTGTTCTTATGAACTTAATACTCTAGATGCATGCTGGATAATGGTCGATGTGTGGAGTAATAGTAGTAGATGCAGAATCATTTCGGTCTACTTGTCATGTACGTGATGCCTATATACATGATCATGCCTAGATATTCTCATAAGTATTCGCTTTTCTATCAATTGCTCGACAGTAATTTGTTCACCCACCGTAGACTCTGCTATCTTGAGAGAAGCCACTAGTGAAACCTATGGCCCCGGGTCTATCTTCCATCATATTATTTTCATATCAACTTGTTATTTCTATTACCATTTATTTTGCAATCTTTATTTTCTAATCTATATCATAAAAATACCAAAAATAGTTATCTTATTATCTCTATCAGATCTCACTTTCGTAAGTGACCGTGAAGAGATTGACAACCCCTTTATCGCGTTGGTTGCGAGGTTCTTGTTTGTTTGTGCAGGTACTAGGTGACTTGCATGTTACCTCCTACTGGATTGATACCTTGGTTCTAAAAAACTGAGGGAAATACTTACACTACTGTGCTGCATCACCATTCCCTCTTCAAGGGAAAACCAACGCATACTCAAGAGGTAGCAAGAAGGATTTCTAGGGCCGTTGCCGGGGAGCTTGCATCAAGTCAAGACATACCAAGTTACCATCACAAACTCTTATCCCTCGCATTACATTATTTGCCATTTGCCTCTCGTTTTCCTCTCCCCCACTTCACCCTTGCCATTTTATTCGCTCTTTTTTCCGTTCGCCTCTTTTTGCTTACCTCTTGCTTGCTTGTGTGTTGGATTGTTTGCCGCGATGGCTTTACCAAAAAGCGTCGATCCTCACCTTAGAAGGTTGGAAGAAATTGAAAACAACGTTAGAAGTTTTATGTCCTTGCAGTTTGAGCGTAATAATTTCTTCAGAAACGAGCTTAAAGAACAAAAAAGTTTTATGGGGTACATGAATAAAGAGCTCGATGATATGTCTAAAGAATTTTATGGTTTGAAATCTCAGTTCGCTCATCTTGAAAACTTAATAGCCCGAATTTCGGATAAGCAGGCTACCTTAGTTAATAAGATGGCCGCTGAACTGGAAGAACTAGACGATAATAAGGATGAAGATCTGAAAGTGATTGATGTGTCTCCTATTAAATCTTTGTTTTGCAATATGAATGTTGATAATGATGGGACTGGAGATGAGTCAACCTTAGTTAAAAGGCGTCCCAATGATTTGGAGTTTTTAGATCTTGATGCAAAAATTGGTAAAAGTGGGATTGAAGAGGTCAAAACTTTACATATCAATGAACACACTATTTTGGATTTCAAGAAATTTAATTATGATAATGGCTCTTTGATAGATTGTATTTCCTTGTTGCAATCCGTGTTAAATTCTCCTCATGTTTATAGTTAAAATAAAGCTTTTACCAAACATATCGTTGATGCTTTAATGCAATCTTATGAAGAAAAGCTTGAATTAGAAGTTTCTATTCCTAGAAAACTCTATGACGAGTGGAAAGCTACTATTAAAATTAAAATTATAGATCATGAATGCTTTGCTTTATGTGATTTGGGTGCTAGTGTTTCCACGATTCCAAAAACTTTGTGTGATGTGTTAGGTTTCCGTGAATTTGATGATTGTTCTTTAAATTTGAATCTTGCGGATTCCACTATTAAGAAACCTATGAGAAGGATTAATGATGTTCTTATTGTTGCAAATAGGAATTATGTGCCCGTAGATTTCATTGTTCTTGATGTAGATTGCAATCCTACATGTCCTATTATTTTTGGTAGACCTTTCCTTAGAACGATTGGTGCAATTATTGATATGAAAGAAGGGAATATTAGATTCCAATTTCCGTTAAGGAAAGGCATGGAACACTCTCCTAGGAAGAAAATTAAATTACCTTATGAATCTATTATGAGAGCCACTTATGGATTGCATACCAAAGATGACAATACCTAGATCTATCCTTGTTTTTATGCCTAGCTAGGGGCGTTAAACGATAGCGCTTGTTGGGGGGCAACCCAATTTCATTTTTGTTTCTTGTTTACTAATAAATAATTCATCTAGATTCTGTTTATATGTGGTTTTATGCTTTTAATTAGTGTTTGTGCCAAGTAGAACCTTTGGGAAGACTTGGGGGAAGTTTTTGCAATCTTGCTGTAAAAAAAAACAGAAACTTTAGTGCTCACGAGATTTGCTGCCATTTTTTACTGGAGAGTGAGATTAGGTTGATTCTTTTTGAATATGATTAATAGACAAATTACGCACGTCCAAAAATTTATTTAAGAATTTTTGGGGTTACATTAGTATTCTAAACATACAGATTACTACAGACTGTTCTGTTTTTGACAGATTATGTTTTTCGTGTGTTGTTTTCTTATTTTGATGAATCTATGGCTAGTATCGGGGGGTATGAACCATAGAGAAGTTGTAATACAGTAGCTTTAACACCAATATAAATAAAGAATGAGTTCATTACAGTACCTTGAAGTGGTGGTTTGTTTTCTTATACTAATGGAGCTCATGAGATTTTCTGTTGAGTTTTGTGTTGTGAAGTTTTCAAGTTTTGGGTAAAGATTTGATGGATTTTGGAATAAGGAGTGGCAAGAGCCTAAGCCTGGAGATTCCCAAGGCACCCCAAGATAAAATTCAAGGACAACCAAAAGCCTAAGATTGAGGATGCCCCGGAAGGAATCCCCTCTTTCGTCTTCTTCTATCGGTAACTTTACTTGGGGCTATATATTTATTCACCACATGATATGTGTTTTGCTTGGAGCGTCTTGTATGATTTGAGTATTTTCTTTTTATTTTACCAGAATAATCCTTGCTTTACACACCTTTTGGAGAGACACATATGAATCGGAATTTATTAGAATACTCTATGTGCTTCACTTATATCTTTTGAGCTAGATAATTTTGCTCTAGTGCTTCACTTATATCTTTTTAGAGCATGGTGGTGGTTTTATTTTATAGAAATCATTTATCTATCATGCTTCACTTATATTATTTTTAGAGTCTTTTAAAATAGCATGGTAATTTGCTTTGGCTATAAAATTAGTCCTAATATGATAGGCATCCAAGATGGGTATAATAAAAACTATCATAAAAAGTGCATTGAATACTATGAGAAGTTTGATACTTGATGATTGTTTTGAGATATGAAGATGGTGATATTAGAGCCATGCTAGTTGAGTGGTTGTGAATTTGAGACATACTTGTGTTAAAGTTTGTGATCCCCGTAGCATGCACGTATGGTGAACCGTTATGTGATGAAGTCGGAGCATGATTTATTTATTGATTGTCTTCCTTATGAGTGGCGGTCGGGGACGAGCGATGGTCTTTTCCTACCAATCTATCCCCCTAGGAGCATGCACGTAGTAATTTGTTTTCATAATTAATAGATTTTTGCAATAAGTATGTGAGTTCTTATGACTAATGTTGAGTCCATGGATTATATGCACTCTCACCCTTCCACCATTGCTAGCCTCTCTAGTACCGTGCAACTTTCGCCGGTACCATACACCCACCTTATACCTCCCTCAAAACAGCCACCATACCTACCTATTATGGAATTTCCATAGCCATTCCGAGATATATTGCCATGCAACTTACCACCATTCCGTTTATTATGACATGCTTCATCATTCTCATATTGCTTTGCATGATCATGTAGTTGACATCGTATTTGTGGCAAAGCCACGTTCATAATTCCTTCATACATGTCACTCTTGATTCATTGCACATCCCGGTACACGCCGGAGGCATTCACATAGAGTCATATATTGTTCTAGTATCGAGTTGTAATTTTTGAGTTGTAGGTAAATAAAAATGTGAGGATCATCATTATTAGAGCATTGTCCCAAGTGAGGAAAGGATGATGGAGACTATGATTCCCCCACAAGTCAGGATGAGACCCCGGACAAAAATAAAAAAAAGAGAGAAAAAAGAGAAAGGCCATAAAAAAGAGAAGGCCCAAAAAATGAAAGAAAAAGAGAGAAGGGACAATGCTACTATCCTTTTTACCACACTTGTGCTTCAAAGTAGCACCATAATCTTCATGATAGTGTGTATCCTATGTTGTCACTTTCATATACTAGTGGGAATGTTACATTATAGAATTTGGCTTGTAGATTCCAATGATGGGCTTCCCCAAAATGCCCTATGTCTTCGTGAGCAAGCAAGTTGGATGCACACCCACTTACTTTCTTTTTGTTGAGCTTTCATACACTTATAGCTCTAGTGCATCCGTTGCATGGCAATCCCTACTCACTCACATTGATATGTATTGATGGGCATATCCATAGACCATTCTCCTTTTTTTCTTATCCACAACCACCATTCTATTCCACCTATAGTGCTATGTCCATGGCTCACTCTCATATATTGTGTGAAGATTGAAAAGGTTTGAGAACACCAAAAGTATGAAACAATTGCTTGGCTTGTCATCGGGGTTGTGCATGATTTAAATACTTTGTGTGGTGAAGATAGAGCATGGCAAGACTATATGATTTTGTAGGAATAACTTTCTTTGGCCATGTTATTTTGAGAAGACACGATTGCTTTGTTAGTATGCTTGAAGTATTATTATTTTTATGTCAATATTAAACTTTTGTCTTGAATCTTTCGGATCTGAACATTCATGCCACAATAAATAAAATTACATTGAGAATTATGATAGGTAGGATTCCACATCAAAATTCTGTTTTTATCATTTACCTACTCGAGGACGAGCAGGAATTAAGCTTGGGGATGTTTGATACGTCTCCAATGTATCTATAATTTTTGATTGTTCCATGCTATTATATTATCTGTTTTGGATGTTTAATGGGCTTTAATATACCTTTTTATATTATTTTTGGGACTAACCAACTAACCAAAGGCCTAGTGCAAATTGTTGTTTTTTTTTGCCTATTTCAGTGTTTCGCAGAAAAGGAATATCAAACGGAATCCAAACAGAATGAAAACATGGGGAGAGTTATTTTTGGAACAAACGTGATCCATGAGACTTGGAGTGGACGTCAAGAAAGAAGCAAGGAGGCCACGAGGCAGGAGGGCGCGCCCCCACCCTCATGGGCCCCTCGCAGCTCTACCGACGTACTTCTTCCTCCTATATATACCCATATACCCCGAAAACATCCAGGAGCACCACGAAACCCTATTTCAACTGCCGCAACCTTCTATACCCGTGAGATCCCATCTTGGGGCCTTTTCTGGCACTCTGCCGGAGGGGGAATCGATCATGGAGGGCTTCTACATCAACACCATAGCCTCTCCGATGATGTGTGAGTAGTTTACCACAGACCTTCGGGTCCATAGTTATTAGCTAGATGGCTTCTTCTCTCTCTTTGGATCTCAATACAAAGTTCTCCACGATTCTCTTGGAGATCTATTCGATGTAATTCTTTTTGCGGTGTGTTTGTCGAGATCCGATGAATTGTGGGTTTATGATCAAGATTATCTATGAAAAATATTGGATTCTTCTCTGAAATCTTTTATGCTTGATTTAAATATATTTGCATGTCTCTTCAAATTATCAGTTTGGTTTGGCCTACTAGATTGATCTTTCTTGCAATGGGAGAAGTGCTTAGCTTTGGGTTCAATCTTGCGGTGTCCTTTCCCAGTGACAGAAGGGGCAACAAGGCACGTATTGTATTGTTGCCATCGAGGATAAAACAATGGGGTGTATATCATATTGCTTGAGTTTATCCCTCTACATCATGTCATCTTGCCTAATGTGTTACTCTGTTCTTATGAACTTAATACTTTAGATGCATGCTGGATAATGGTCGATGTGTGGAGTAATAGTAGTAGATGCAAAATCATTTCGGTCTACTTGTCGCGGACGTGATGCCCATATACATGATCATGCCTATATATTCTCATAAGTATTCACTTTTCTATCAATTGCTCTATCACCCACCGTAGAATCTGCTATCTTGAGAGAGGCTACTAGTGAAACCTATGGCCCCCGGGTCTATCTTCCATCATATTATTTTCATATCAACTTGCTATTTCTATTACCGTTTATTTTGCAATCTTTATTTTCCAATCTATATCATAAAAATACCAAAAATATTTATCTTATTATCTCTATCAGATCTCACTATCGTAAGTGACCGTGAAGGGATTGACAACCCCTTTATCGCGTTGGTTGCGAGGTTCTTGTTTGTTTGTGCAGGTACTAGGTGACTTGCATGTTACCTCCTATTGGATTGATACCTTGGTTCTCAAAAACTGAGGGATATACTTACGCTACTGTGCTGCATCACCCTTTCCTCTTCAAGGGAAAACCAACACATGCTCAATAGGTAGCAACGGCAAAGATCCTATTTGCCATCAACCAGTTCTTTGTCGTCGGCTGGCGGACAACAAAGATTCATTGCCGTCCGCTGGCAGACGGTAAAGAGGTGGGTGGGGTCTAGTGGAGGCCCAAACCCTAACACCCCCTCCCCCCCGCTTTGTCGTCCACTAGCTGACGGCAAAGAACGTGCCCACTAACGGCCACCCCTTCCTCTCTCCCCGGCCCCACCCCTCTCTCTTCCCCTCTCTCTCCACCCGTGCCCGCACCACCGCCGCACCATCATCCTCCCTGCCTTGAAGCCCCCCGTCCCCGCCGTCCCGTCACCCCTGCCGCCCTTCGCCCAACACAACCGCCGCCCCACCACCCTCCCTGCCCTGGATCCCCCCGCCCCTGCTGCCCCACCGCCCGACGCCTCCCGCCCCTGCCGGCCCGTCGCCCATGCCGCCCTGCCGCCCCGTCACCCCGATCCCCATCACCCCTGCTACCCGAGTGCCGCCGCTGCGCATGAAAGCACAAGTGCTCCCTGGGTGATTTTGGTCATTAATGTCAACATATCTCTTGTTGGACTAATACTTTTATCTAGTATATTTCAGATGAGTTCAACAGTGGAGTGGCTTGGACAAGAGGATGTGGAACCCCTTCAAGATGCTAAGGACAAAGATTGGCAAAATCTCAAGACTCTTCATTTTATTTTAGTGATCCAAGATCACATTGAGTCCATAGGAAAGCCAATACTATTAAAAAGGGATGAGGTGTTGCTTAATGGCTTGCTTGCTCAGTGATATGCTCCAAAACCCTCAACCACTTTCTCATTTCCACATATGTCCCAAACCTAAAGTCAAACTCGGCCCCACCGATTTGATTGATCAGGCGCCACCGAGTTCATTTGACATAGCCACTGCCAGAAACCCTAATCAGTTCGGTCTCACCGATGGGTTCTCGGTCTCACCGAGATGGGCTTGCAAACTCTCTGTTACCTGTTGCAATAATTTCGGTCTCACCGAGATATGCAATCGGTCCCACTGAGTTTGCTTGAACAACTCTCTATTTTTCTTATTACCAAAATTAGTCCCACCGAGTTTGTGTAATCACTCAAACCGAGTTGAGGTTTTACCCTAACCCTAGCACATCGGTCCCACCGAAAACTCTAACATTCACATTTTGAACTAAATCGTTTTGACCAAGTTTCTTGATTCGGTCCTACCGAGTTTGGTAAATTGTGTGTAACGGCTAGATTTTGTGTGGAGGCTATATATACCCCTCCATCCATCCTCCATTCGGAGTGAGAGCCATCAGAACGTGCCTACACTTCCACTACTCATTTTCTGAGAGAGAACCACGTACTCATGTGTTGAGACCATGATATTCTATTCCAACCACAAGAATCTTGATCTCTAGCCTTTCCCAAGTTGCTTTCCACTCAAATCATCTTTCCACCATATCCAAATCTGTGAGAGAGAGTTGAGTGTTGGGGAGACTATCATTTGAAGCACAAGAGCAAGGAGTTCATCATCAACACACCATCTATTACCTTTTGGAGAGTGGTGTCTCCTAGATTGGTTAGCTGCCACTTGGGAGCTTCCGACAAGATTGTGGAGTTGAACCAAGGAGTTTGTAAGGGCAAGGAGATCACCTACTTCGTGAATATCTACCCAAGTGAGGCAAGCCCTTCGTGGGAGATGGCCATGGTGGGATAGACAAGGTTGCCTCTTCGTGGACCCTTCGTGGGTGGAGCACTCCGTGGACTCGCACAACCGTTACCCTTCGTGGGTTGAAGTCGCCATCAACGTGGATGTACGATAGCACCACCTATTGGAACCACGCCAAAAATCTTCGTGTCTCCAATTGCGTTTGCACACTCCAATCCCAATCCCATTTCTTTACTTTCTTGCAACTTGCATGCTTTACTTTCCGTTGCTCATATACTCTTGCCATGCTTGCTTGAAATGTATTGTGAATGTTTAATCTTGTGCTATAACTCCACCTTAACTTGAAGAAATTTAAAAACTGCTACTTTTCTTTGTTGAGGGTCTAATCGCCCCCTGAGGGAGTCCTGGATTAGGGGGTGTCCGGATGGCCGGACTATACCTTCAGCCGGACTCCTGGACTATGAAGATACAAGATTGAAGACTTTGTCCCGTGTCCGGAAGGGACTTTCCTTGGCATGGAAGGCAAGCTTGGTGATACGGATATGTAGATCTCCTACCATTGTAACCGACTTTGTGTAACCCTAACCCTCTTCGGTGTCTATATAAACCGGAGGGTTTTAGTCCGTAGGACAACATACAGGACAACAATCATACCATAGGCTAGCTTCTAGGGTTTAGTCTCTCCGATCTCGTGGTAGATCTACTCTTGTACTACCCATATCATCAATATTAATCAAGTAGGACGTAGGGTTTTACCTCCATCAAGAGGGCCCAAACCTGGGTAAAACTTCGTGTCCCTTGCCTCCTGTTACCATCCGGCCTAGACGCACAGTTCGGGACCCCCTACCCGAGATCCGCCGGTTTTAACACCGACATTGGTGCTTTCATTGAGAGTTCCTCTGTGTCGTCGCCTTTAGGCTTGATGGCTCCTACGATCTTCAATAGCGATGTAGTCTAGGGTGAGACCTTCCTCCCCAGACAGATCTTCGTCTTCGACGGCTTCGCACTGCGGGCCAATTCACTTGGCCATCTGGAGCAGATCGAAAGCTATGCCCCTGGCCGTCAGGTCAGATTTGGAAGTTTAAACTACACGGCTGACATCCGCGGGGACTTGATCTTCGACGGATTCGATCCACTGCCGAGCGCGCCACACTGTCATGACAAGCATGATCTAGCTCTGCCGCCAAACAGTGCCCTGGAGGCCGCACCTGTATCGGCTTCGACCGTTAATTCGGAGCCAACTGCGCCGATCGAGGATGGGTGGTTGGACGCCGCAGCGGGGGCTGCAATCCCAATGGCAATCGAGCCGAACACCAGCCCCGCACTCCGCGAGACTCGTGACTCCAAGGAGGTGGACTCCGCTCCAGACTCCGAACCCTCTGCACCCCTGCCGATCGAATCCGATTGGACGCCGATCATGGAGTTTACTGCCACAGACATCTTTCAGCACTCGCCTTTCGGCGATATTCTGAAGACACTAAAGTCTCTCTCTTTATCAGGAGAGCCCTGGCCGGACTACGGTCAGCAAGGTTGGGATACGGACAATGAAGAAATTCATAGCCCACCCACCACCCACTTTGTAGCCACTATCGATGATTTAATCGACATGCTCGATGTCGACGGTATGGACGCCGATGCAGGAGACGATGAAGAACTAGTCCCTATTGGGCCCGGGAAAGCCACATCGTCATATGACGTATACATGGTGGACGCACCAAAAGATGACGACGAGGAGCGGAAGGACGCACCGAAGGCTTGTCCCCTCGAGAAGCAGTCAAAGTGGTGACGCAAGCGCCGCCCCAAATCCCGCCTCCACAGAAATAACGATCACACAGACCCAGCGCTAGAGCAGGGCGAACCGCTGCCGGACAACGGCAATCCGGATAATCAAACCAAACAATCAAATTCTATGAAGGATAATGGTCTAGACGACATAACGCCGGACAGGCACCTGGAGCAGCAGAGTGCCCGTAAAAGGCTTGTTGCCACCGCGAGGAGTCTTGAAAAATAGAAGCAAAGGCTCAAGGCTGCGCAAGACACACTCCAAATCAGATGGAGTAGAATACTCAACACAGCAGTGAGGTACGGCGACAATCGCCCCTCTAAGAGCTACCCAAAGCGGAAGCTGCTACCTGAATTCGATGAGGAGGCATCAGACCCCCACAACCAAATATCAAAGCAGCCGGCTGGCCGGATAGACGACCCCTCTACCAACACGCGACCCATGCGAGGGCTCGCACCCAAAGGACGGTGCAACAAGATCCATCTATGGACCATGCAATCGTGCCCCAGCATACAATGCAACACAACAAACATCCGAACAACGCGGTACACCCAGCTACAGGGGTGCCGCACACCCCCTATGTTTCACCGATGAGGTGCTGGACCATGAATTTCCAGAGGGATTCAAACCCGTAAACATAGAGACATACGGCGGAACAACAGAGCCGGGGGTTTGGATTGAGGACTACATCCTTCATATCCATATGGCTCGAGGAGATGATCTCCACGCCATCAAGGACTTACCCCTCAAGCTCAAAGGGCCAGCTCGTCACTGGCTTAAAGGCCTCCCCGAAGGCTCCATTGGAAGTTGGGAAGAGCTCGAAGACGCCTTTCGGGCAAATTTTCAAGGGACTTATGTCCGACCTCCGGATGCGAACGATTTGAGTCATATAACTCAACAGCCCAGAGAGTCATCCCGAAAGCTTTGGAACAAGTTTCTTACTAAAAAGAACCAGATTGTCGACTGTCCGGCCGTCGAAGCCTTGGCAGCTTTTAAGCATAGCGTCCATGACGAATGGCTCGGCAGACACCTCAGCCAAAAAAAGCCGAGAACGATGGCCGCATTAACAAACCTCATGACCTGCTTTTGCGCGGGTGAGGACAGCTGGCTAGCCAGATGCAGCACCAGCGACCCCAATACATCTGAAGTTAGAGATGGAAAAGGGAAATCACGGCGCAACAGCAATAACAAACGCCGGAATAAAGAAGACAACACGAAGGGCACGACAGTAAATGCCGGATTCAAAAGCTCTCGGCCAGGTCAGCAAAAGCCGCCCTCTAAAGGCACCAGGGATGAACTGTCCAGCCTCAACAAAATTCTGGACCAAGTATGCCAGATCCATAGTACCCCTGGTAAACCTGCTAATCATACCCACAGAGAATGTTGGGTCTTCAAGCAGTCCGGCAAGCTCAACGCCGTACACAAGGGGGAGGATACACCAAGTGAAGACGAGGACGAGCCTCCCAAGCAAGACACTGGGGAACAAAAGAAATTTCCACTAGAAGTCAAAACAGTAAACGTGTTACACGTAATCAAGGGAAAAAACGACGCGGCACTCCCAGGAAAATATACCCAAGTGCCTGTCACCGCGAAATCCTGCCACTGGTCGTCTCAACCGATCACTTTCGACCATCGCGATTACTCAACAAGTATCCGACGCGCAGGATGGGCTCCCTTGGTATTAGACCCAGTAATTGGCGGATATCACTTCACACGAGTCTTGATGGACGGTGGCAGCAATCTAAACCTAATATATCAGGATACAATCCGCGAGATGGGGTTAGACCGAACAAAAATTCGCCATAGCAATACTACCTTTAAAGGAGTAACGCCAGGCCCAGGGGCTCGTTGTATGGGCTCCCTCCTATTACAAGTTATATTCGGCTCCCCCGATAACTTCCGTCGCGAGCATTTAACCTTCCACATCGCTCCGTTCCAAAGTGGATATCAAGCACTGCTCGGACGCGAAGCTTTCACTCACTTTAATGCAATACCACACTACGCCTCCCTCACACTCAAGATGCCTGGTCCACGTGACATCATTTCAGTGAACGGAAATATCAAGCGATCTCTGCGCACCGAAGAGAGTGTGGCTGCCTTGGCAGCCGCACACTAAAGGCGCCCGGACCTGCGAAAGCATACAATAGGTCGTCAAGACCTCATACACAACTAATCAAGTCCGGCGCCGCTAGTTATACCGAATAAATGGCCACACCCCTATTTGTCAATACAAGGGGCTCAACGCGCGCAGATAAGTGGCAATTTTTTCTCATCTTGAATTATACATGGTTTCTTTAAAAACTACCTTTTTGCACGACACCTTTTTCACCTAAATTCCTCTCTTTTACAGACGATCATCGTGCTACACCCCTCCAGGATACGGCACAACGGAGACATAGGCGCAAACGTGCAGCAGGGACCCGCTCCAAGGATTCTTTTTAGATTAAGACCCTGCATAAACCTTTTTTACTGTCTCTTGTTGATACATATCCACCGTTGAGAAGGATGCTGATGTCTTGGCATGTGGCCATGCCAGAACAATGCACGTACCTGGACACAAGGGGCTTCTTACAAAGGCCATTATTTAGGCCCGGTTTATACCATAAAGACCGAATACCTTAGGGAGTGTTTGGCGTCGCGAGTTTGGCCCTATATGCATCAGCTCCGAATCATTGTCTTTGGTCAAATGTTGGGTTTGCCCGGCTCCTGTGTTTTGGTGCCTTACGTTCCGCTTTACCGGCTAAGGTAGCACCAGGAGAACTACTGCGATTGTGCCCTGGTTCATCCGGACGAGCACCTCAGTAGAGAAAGCCGAAAACTGACTGTCATGATATAGCGTGAGACTGGTCAACCACTCGATGACCTGTTGGAATGTTAGAATTCCTCCGCCTTAACGAAGGGCCGTTTTCCGACCAGGCATGTACGCACCCCGGGATCGGGAGAGTGCGGAGCCACCATGGGCTATCTAGTAGCCCCACTGTCAAACTCCTATGGCTAAGTGAAAGTGTTAAAGCATTATAGTCCGGTTGCCTTGCTCGCTCCGCTATCACCTCCTTAATAGGACCAAGACATTGGGTTAAGTGTGAACGCGTGTTTTTTGCGAGCACCTCCGCATTATATGCGTGGGGGTCGAAGCCGACGGCTGCAATCTTTCAGGTTATACACATGTATACATAAACGACCGCCCGGGAGGCATCATATTACTTTCACGCAAAAGTATAAAAATAGCCTTATAAAAATTTATAAAAGCATTTTTCTTACAATGAGATTACATATCACTCAAACATAATATTTTTTGAGCACTGGGTCTCTATCAAACGAGCACCCTCAATGAATTCTTCAAAGTAGTGCTCAGCAGCCATTTGGCCTATGGCCGAATCCCGCGCTGCAACAGTGGTAGCATCCATCTCCGCCCAGTATGCTTTAACACGGGCAAAGGCCATCCGTGAGCCCTCTATGCATGCCGACCTCTTCATCGCATTAATGCGCGACACCATGTCAAGGAACTGCTGCACCAAGCTGAAATAGCTGTTCGGCTTTGGCCTTTCCGGCCATAGCTGATCCACAACAGACCTCATGGCGAGTCTGGACAACCTATTCAGTTCGGCCCATTCAGCTAATTGGTCAGTCAATGAAAGCGGACGCTCGGGAGAATGGAATTGTCTCCAAAACAGCAGGTTTACTTCACGGTCCGTCTGACCCTGGAAGTACTTGGCCGCATCGGCAGCGCTCGCCGCCAAATCCATATACACATTCTCCGAACTCCACAGCCGATCCAGAGTGGCATAACATGGATCTCCGAACTTCCTCCGCAACATAAAGGATTTCCCAGCTACAATATCCCCGGCTTCCCGCAGCTCCTCCTTCTTCGCCCTCATAGCAGAGCGGATGTCTTTCCTCGTCGCAGCAGCCTTCTCAAGGTCCAATGCCTTCGCTAGGTTTTCCTTTTCAAGAACCCGACAACGGTCGGTGGTGGCTTTTAATTCTATGGCCATCTTGGCCATCTTATCCCGGCTCTCGCCATGCGCGGCCTTCTCGGCTTTCAACTATTTGTCCACCTTCAAAGCAGCCGCATTACCAAACCTCGCTTGTTCCTTGGCTCGGGCAAGTTCCGCCCGCAAGGCTTCAACGATGGCAGCTCCATATGCAGTCACAACGTATTAAAGATACTGGCATCATGCTGCTCTTACTATGTGGTGTTTACCAGATAATGACACTTACCTATGCCTCGTCAAGCCTTTTGTTAACAAGCTCGATGTCGGCGTCTGCCGCATCCAACTACCGTTTTAAATTGGCAAACTCGTTAGTCTGGCTAGCCACCGGAGCTTCCATCACCTGCACATAAAGGCACTATGGTTATTACCTGGGAATATGATCCTCTGTTCATTGTCGTTTCCGACGACAATTAGAGTCTCAGGGGCTACTATCTACACAGGGCACACCTAGCATGTGCAGGACTATCATACATTATTTTATGTACCTCAAAGCCTATCAGTAGACTCATAAAAGCTTCATGCAATCCGCTTTCGGCGGACGAGATTCTCTCCATCACCATATTCATCAGCACACGGTGTTCATCTGAGATGACCGCTCGCCCCACCAACTCCCTCAGAACATCCGATCGCACACCAGACGATGACAGACTCTTTTTTCCGCTCTCTTAGGGAGCCGGACACTGAGAGCTTCGGGGGTCAATGGGATTATCTTCTGGCCTCACTGAACTCGGAGATGCCCTCCGCGATGACACTTTGGGGTCACCCGCTTCCGGAGCGGAGGAGTTCGGAGGAGGCGTTTCGCTCTCCATCATCTCTGGACGAAGATCCCCTGAAGACAAGCTCATTTGAGAGGGGCTAAGGCCCGAACTACAAAGATATATGCGGTGGTTATTTTCTCAGAAGAAAAAGATGGCATACCTGTACTATTAAAGTATTTCGGGTCACTTACGACTTGCTGGAGAATTGATCCCCCCGCGGACTTTGTGCGGCAAAAGCACCCCCCAAGGTAGGATCCTCTGTGGGAGACTTCTTCTCCCGTTTGGAAGCTTCGGCTTCCGAATCCCCGGGCGCAGTCCTTTTCCTCCTCCGGTCATCTTCCTTCATGGAGACGCTCGCTCCCTTGGTTAGAATGGGTAGCGTTGGGGGCCCGTGTCCACCCGTATTATCCTCCCCAGTATCTTCCTTCAAGGGCTCCGGGCAAGGTGTGACCTGGAGCATCTTTTCCAATACCAGATTGTCCAAACCCTCAGGGAGGGGGGCCGAACACCAAATCAACTTCGCCTTTGTTAGCTAGTCCTGGTCAAAAAGCAAACTCTCAGAAATAACTTCGTAACAAATGAGATATAGTATGTTCGGCCGGAAGATTCCTTACCTGTTCGGCGGCGCGGTTACTTCTCAGGCCCACGTCCTCTGTAATTTCCGGACACTCTACCTGAGGTCCGAAGAATGACTTGTACATCTCCTCGTGTGTCAGGCCGAGGAAATTTTGAATGACACGCGGTCCCTCGGGATTGAACTCCCACAAGAGAAGGGGCCGGCGTTTGCAAGGCTGGACTTGACGAACCAGCATAACTTGTATTACCGCAACCAAACTAAAATCTCCATTGAAGAGATCTCGAATGCGGCTTTGCAGTATAGGCACGTCCTTGGCTGGACCCCAGCTCAGACCTCTGCTGATCCATGACATCAGCTGTGGTGGAGGGCCCGAGCGGAAAACAGGGGCGGCTGCCCACTTGGCACTTCTAGGAGCCGTGATGTAGAACCACTCATGTTGCCACAATTCAGACACCTCTGGAATGGAACCTTTGGGCCATGGAGCTCCCTTCATCTTCCATATTGAGGCACCTCCACACGCTGCATGTTGCCCCTCGATCATCTTCGGCTTTACTTCAAAGGTCTTGAGCCACAGGCCAAAGTGAGGGATAACCCGGAGGAAGGCCTCACACATGACAATAAATGTCGTGATATGAAGAAAGGAGTTCGGAGCTAGATCATGGAAATCTATCCCATAATAAAACATCAAACCCTTGACGAAAGGATCCAGAGCAAGGCCTTGACCTCGGAGGAAGTGGGAGACGAACACGACATTCTCGTTGGGTTCGGGGGAGGGGACGGCCTGCCCTCGGGCAGGCAGCCGATGCAAAACCTCGGCGGTCAGATATCTGGCCTCCCTCAACTTTTTGATGTCTTCTTCCGTGACGGGGGAAGGCACCCATCGGCCTTGAAGGCTAGATCCAGACATGATTAAAGGTTCGGAGCACCTGACTTGAACTTTGGGTGTTTGAGCTTGAGGTGAGGGAAGGATTCGATTGAGCACGGAAGGGAAAAGAGTAAAAGCCTTGTCCCTTTATAAAGAGGGTGAATATCAAGCGTCCTCTCCGTGGCCGTTTGGACTGGCCTATAGTCTAGGAGTCCTAGAAGCGGTTGGGTTACCCACGCTCGTATTGATGAGAATCCCGGAATAAGGGGACACGATCTCTGCTTTAACAAGACGTGCCAAGGAAACCGCCTCTCATGACACGCTGAGGTGGGACAATAAAACGATTCGAATAAAGGCTTGGCCGTGGTGCGATGTCACACTACGGAATACGTCAACAGATTAGATTTGTTAAAATATGATTCTCTCTATGGCAATATGTGGAAACTTATTTTGCAGAGCCGGACACTATCTTTGTGTTCAAAATCTTCTATGAAGTTCTTGGAGGAGGAACCCGCCTTGCAATGCCGAAGACAATCTGCGCGCCGGAATCGTCATCATTGAAGCCTGGTTCAGGGGCTACTGAGGCCTGGATTAGGGGGTGTCCGGATGGCCGGACTATACCTTCAGCCGGACTCCTGGACTATGAAGATACAAGATTGAAGACTTCGTCCCGTGTCTGGAAGGGACTTTCCTTGGCGTCGAAGGCAAGCTTGGCGATACGGATATGTAGATCTCCTACCATTGTAACCGACTTTGTGTAACCCTAACCCTCTCCGATGTCTATATAAACCGGAGGGTTTTAGTCCATAGGACAACATACATGACAACAATCATACCATAGGCTAGCTTCTAGGGTTTAGCCTCTCCGATCTCGTGGTAGATCTACTCTTGTACTACCCATATCATCAATATTAATCAAGCAGGACATAGGGTTTTACCTCCATCAAGAGGGCCCGAACCTGGGTAAAACTTCGTGTCCCTTGCCTCCTGTTACCATCCGGCCTAGACGCATAGTTCGGGACCCCCTACCCAAGATCCGCCGGTTTTGACACCGACACCCCCCTTCTAGACACCTCTTCTCGATCCTACAACGCGGCGTCACCCACCCCCACCCTCCCTGCCCCGAAGCCCCCGCCCCCATCGCCCCAGACCGCCCTGCCCCGCCCTCCTCCTCCACCGCCACTCGATCGCCACCGCCGCCCTGCCCACCTCCTCCACCGCCGCCCGTCGCCACCGCTGCCCTCTCTCTGGTGAGCTCCACCGCTGCCCTCTCTCCTATTTTCTTCTTTTTTCTGTTTTTTTAGATTTACTTTAGTTTAGGCCTAGTTTAGTTTAATTTTAGTTAGGTTGATGGCAAAAACAATAATGCTATGTTACTCATCTTTCAATTTTAATGTGCAGTTGTTTCGTTGCTGCGAGGGTCTGGTGTTTGACGAGCTCTACCCCTGCGTTCGTGGGTGAGCACAAATTACATCTCCTCCTCCCTTAATTATTTGCTCTGTTCCGGCCTTCGTGTCGATGACACTAGCTAGGTAACTACAGTCGCGTAACCAGTATGTGTCTCCGTCCGAAAGGGTTGCATCGATAAATATGCATTCAGTTGCATATTTATCACCGTAACTCATTCGAATTGTCCAGCGATTTCCACAGACAGCCTGAGTATGTGTAGATTGAGTACGTTCTCCATGCTCTACCCCATTCCAAGACAAAATTTCGTCAGCGCCCCCTTGTTGTTCTTCGGATGCACATTCTCTCGGCTTTTTGCCGAGATGTGTATCAGGAGAACAGCGGGGAGGTGCTGAGGGAGTCCTGGATTAAGGTTTCCCTTTCAGGTTTCTTTTCCACAGGCCCCTCACGACGGCCTGATCATCGATCCTTTTGAAGGATAAACATACCAAGGAGGCAAGCAGCATAGATGTGTGGCAGGATATCTAGATGATCCTCTTAACGATCACTTTGCCTGTTTTCAGGACCCGCACGCCGCTTCCACTTGGTCTCGGCATGTTAAATAGGCCTATCGCTTATCACATTATTTGCATAAATACGCTTTGACGTATCAATCGGATTATAATGGAAACACTTTGTGGCCCAACATATGTGGCACTGGCTTACTCCTTCATTATATTTCACTATTTTTCTTGATTGCACCCATACACTTGGTACGATTTAACTCGTCAGGGGCTCCATTGCGCTCCATATGTTTGCAACAAGTCTGAACACTTTTTACAGTATAATTCGGAGCCCCGAATATAGCATTATATGCATCGGCTCCGAATCATGTCTTTGGTCAATAGTTGGGTTGCCCAGCTCCTGTGCTTGCTACCTTACGTTCCGTCTTATCGGCTAGGGTAGTAAAGGGAGAACTATTGCGATTGTGTTTCTGGTTTATCCGGATAAACACCTCACTAGAGAAAGCCGAAAACTGACTGTCATGATGCAGCGAGAGCTGGTCAGCTATTCGGTGGCTAAACATAAATCTCTTGCGATTGTTTCCGCATCAAGCGACGGATCGGCCTCCAGCCGATCAGGTGTCTACAGCGTCCTAGTCCGGATAAACAAATACTAACTAGGGGTTGGGCCTACACACCTATTGTCAAACTCCTATAGCTAAGTGAGGGTGATAAAGCCACATAGTCCGATTGCCTGGTTCGCTGCACTAAACACCTCCTTCAAGAACAAACTCTTGGGTCAAGTGTGTTTAGGTTCCAACCCGAACAACCCCGTACTACCTACGTGGGGGCTGAAGCCGACGACTGGCCAACTCTAAGATTTAATAAAACGGCCGCACATGAGGAAATATTTAAAAAAAACCATATATTACATATAGGCTTTGTTCCATAATACAGGGCCGGATAACACAAATACATACATTCAAAGATAATATCCTTCGCACACTGGCCCTCTACAATGCGGGATTCTTCCAGGACATCATCAAAATACTGCTCGGGCGTGCGGTGCTCTTTGCACAGGCGGTCCCTCAGTCGCAAGCTTGACGGTGTCCATCTTCGCCCACTATACCTTGACACCAGCGAAGGCCATCCGCGCACCTTCAATACAGACCGACCGCTTTATGGCATCAAGCCGAGGGCAAGCATCGACCAGCCGCTTCACGAGCCTGAAGTGGCTGATGGGTATGGCTTCGGCAGGCCATAGACGGATTATCAAATCCTTCATGACCAATCCGGCCACCTTATGCAGTTCGGTCAGCTGTTTTAGCTAATCGCTAAGGGGCACCGGATGCTCTGGCGCAAGGTATTGCGACCAGAACAGCTTCTTTGTTGAGCTCCCCTCTTCGTCTTGGAAGAACTCCGCAACATCAGCAACACTGTGAGGCAGATTCGCAAACGCTCTTGGAGATCTCCAAATCCGGGTCAGTAAGAGGTACCTTTTCTTCAAAAATTTGCTCTGCATAATAAAGGCCTTACCCGCCACAATCTACTTGGCCTCCTGGATTTCCCGGAGGGCGCCCTGGGCTTCAACCCAGTCCTCTTGTGCGCATTGGCGGGCCTTAGCAAGTTTGGACTCTTGGTCCGCAATCTTGCGCTCCAAGGACTCACATTTATTTATAGCGTCCTTGAGCTCCCACTGAACCTCCCCGACCCTTGACTCGTGTTTTTTGTGGGCGGCTTGTTCCTTCTCCGCTTTCTTCTGAGCCTCGGCCAGCGCATTCTTGAGGGACCCCACCTCAGCCGCAGCTCCTATGAAACATCATAATAACATAATCAACACAAACAATTCATATCATTTTAGATCTGAATAGGCCATTGCATACCATGCTTGTCCTCTAGTTGGTTTTTGACACGGCCGAGCTCTTCATAGGCCTGCTCTAGACTCTGTTTCAGTTTGGAGACTTCGGCAGAATGGGAAGTTGCAGCCAGCATCGACGCCTGCTTATTCACATAGACATATATGATTAGTCTCCTGAGAAAATTATTTGATCCTCAGTCCGGCCTTTCTTTTCCAACACCGGACAGAGTCTGAGGGGCTACTGTCTGTACTACGCCATTCTTTTTGCATAATTACGTCACATACCTCAAAGCCTGTTAGAAGGCTGGCGCAGGCTTTGGTCAGTCTGCTCTTAGTAGACTGAACCCTCTCAACCACCGTACCCATCAGGATACGGTGTTCTTCTACAATGGAAGCACCTTGAAGCGCTTCCAGTAGAGTATCCAGTGCCTCTGGATGGACAGAGGTCACCAGCAGAATAGGTGCACCTCCTTCTATCGAAGGAGGCTTCTTACATGACTTCGGAGCCGTATGGGCCTCCAGAATAGTATTCGGCTAGGGCAGAATTGGGTATGGCCCCCATCGCCAGTGTCCAAGGGTGTCTGCCCCCCATGTGTCCAGCAGCCGAGCTATCACCCTCTGGCACCACCTTGATGGCCTCCTGTACCTCTCCCTGGCCTGGGAGGGTCCTTCGGGACAACACTTCAGTGTCGTCCGTAGTCTTGGGGGAGGAGGCCGGCGGAGGCGACCCGCATCCATCACCTTTGGATCCAGCGAATTCCTCGAAGATGAGGATCGCTGGAGGTGGACGAGAGACGGACTATAGCGCATGATTCAACATGTTAAAGCCACGAAGTAAAGGAGCTAGATATATATGTTTGTAAGTGCCTTTGAGTACTTATGATCCGGCTAGGGGCTTCTCCCTTGGACGCCACTCAGGGCTGCTATCGATGTCCGATTCGGAATTGTCCGCAAGGGAGACCCTCCCTTTCTTGGATGCCTGTGCCTCCGCCTCCAGATCTGTGGAGGCCGCCCTTTTCTTCCTCCCCCCCATCGGGGGGAGAATTGCTTTCCTCCTCCTCATCGTTCTCGGTGGGGGAGGAGTGGGTTTCCGCGTCTTCGGATGTTGCGTCCGAAGTGCCTTTATGGCGGAGGCCGCTTCTTGTCTCTTGGCCCTTATTATTGGCCTTCTTCTCCGGCGCCTTATTAGGGGCGTCGGAACCAACATCTTTGTCAGAAGTGGGATAGCTGGGTTTTCAGGCAGCGGAGCCGGACACTGGATCCGCCCCACCCTATTTATCTAGCCCCGAAAATACAAATGGAGAAGCTTAGAAATCTTCCTTGAATGCACAAGAAGAGATACACCTTGAAGTACTAAAAACTTGTCGGACTGGCTGGATGAGTCAGGTTGTATCCACGGTCCTAGGTCGTCTTCGACCACGACTGATTGGCCTTGAAAAGCACCTTCCAGATACCTTCGTGCGTGGAGCCGAAGAACTGCTGCAAGGTCTGGTGCTTGGCCGGATCGAACTCCCACAAATGGCAGGTCCGGCTTTGGCAAGGAAGGATCCGACAAAAAAGCATCACCTGGATCACATTGACGAGCTTGATGTTCTTGTCCACCATGCTCTTGATGCGCGTCTGCAGCGCTGACACCTCGTCTGACGATGCCCAGTCAAGGCCCTTGTTCAGCAAGGAGGTAAGCCGCATTGGGGGCCCGGACTTGAATTCGGGAGCCGCGGCCCAGGTGGCATCGCGGGGCTCTGTGACATAGAACCACTACTGCTGCCACCCTTTGACGGTCTTGTAACATCCCAAATTTTCAATTTGAAATGTTATACATACACTAGTAGAAAACAGGGTTTGGTCCAGGCCGGGTCAGCCCATTAGTCCCGGTTTAGTCCAGAACCGGGACCAATGTGGGCATTGGTCCCGGTTAGTGAGCCCAGGGGGCCGGTCGGGCCACGTGGGCCATTGGTCCCAGTTCATCTGGACCTTTTGGTCCCGGTTGGTGGGATGAACCGGGACCAATGGGCTGAGCTCCTGGCCCACCACCATTGGTCCCGGTTGGTGGCTTGAACCGGGACCAAAGGCTTTCCTTTAGTCCCGGCTCATGTCACCAACCGGGACCAATGAGGTGCCTATATATACCCCTCGCTCGCGAGCAGAGCACCCCAGTGCTCTGTTTTTGTTTGGCCGAGGGGGAGAGGGCTTGGTGGTGCTCTAGCTCACCTTCTATGCACACAAGGTGTTCGATGGAATGCCCGAGCCACACTACTTAAGGTTTCTCCTCTCCAAGCTCGACCTCCAAGCTCCATTTTCCATAATATTTGTCTAGGTTTAGCGGTCCATCACGCCCCGTCCCCGTCTTCAATGCCGTCGATCACCCGCGCCGAGCTCATCGCTGGCACCACCGTGGTGAGCCTCTTGTTCTTATCTTCTTTCTGAAAGGAAAAATATTCTTACTTGTATGATTACATAGATACTTGTATTATTTTCTTACTTTTATTATTGCATCTTATATAGTGCGATGGTTTTGGTATCCGCCCCCGTCGGCCCTCGTCCTGTCTATGATTCAGATGTGGTATATATATTATCTTTATAACTATTGGTTCATTTATTGTTTATGAAAATTATGCCGACCAACGTGACATAGATTTTATTTATGTAGGATGTATGTGAATCGGAAATGCCAACCGACCCTATTGTCGAGAGGTTAAATTTAGTTGAGAAGAAAACAATTTGTTGAAGGAAAAAAATAAAAAAAAATTGAGGAGGAGAAGATGATATTGGAGTTGCATGTTGCGGATGTCGTCGATGATCACAAGATCAAGATGGATGCAATGCGCTTGAAGATTAGAAAGATTAGAAAATATGCCATTCATACCGAGGCTTGGTATCATTATGCCGTTGGATCAATTGTTACCTTGGTTGCGATTATGATCGCATTTGTTTTTTTCGCATTAAAATGTTTTACATAGTTTCAATGTATGGTTTAATTAATTAGATGCTCTAGAGAGCTATATGTTGTTAGATGAGAACTATGTATGCACTTTGGTTTTAATGTGATGAGGAACTTCTATTAATTTTGACACTTAATTATATATAATGCACGCAGATGAACCGGCAATAGATGTACGGTGACAGACACACCCGCGAGTACATTAAGGGCGTGCATGAGTTTCTCGATGCGGCTGAGGCAAACAAGCAGAATGGTTTTATGTGTTGTCCATGCACTGAATGTGGGAATACGAGGTCTTACTCTAACCGGAAAATCCTTCACTCCCACCTGCTTTACAAGGGTTTCATGCCACACTATAATGTTTGGACGAGGCACGGAGAAATAGGGGTTATGATGGAAGACGGTGAAGAAGAAGAGTACGATGACAACTATGTGCCCCCTGAATACGGTGATGCTGCAACGGGGGGAGCTGGTGAAGATCAAGAGGAACCAGACGATGTGCCCAATGATGCTGCAACGGGTGAAGCTGCTGAAGATCAAGAGGAACCAGACGATGTGCCCGATGATGATGATCTCCGCCGGGTCATTGTCGAAGCTGAAGTTCGATCGCATGTTAGAGGATCACAAAAAAGGGTTATACCCCAATTGCGAAGATGGCAACACAAAGCTCGGTACCGTATTGGAATTGCTGCAGTGGAAGGCAGAGAATGCTGTGGCTGACAAAGGATTTGAGAAGCTGCTGAAAATATTGAAGAAGAAGCTTCCAAAGGATAACTAATTGCCCGACAGTACATACGTAGCAAAGAAGGTCGTATGCCCTCTAGGATTGGAGGTGGAGAAGATACATGCATGCCCTAATGACTGCATCCTCTACCGCGGTGCATACAAGGATCTGAACGCATGCCCGGTATGCGGTGCATTGCGGTATAAGATCAGACGAGATGCCACTGGTGATGTTGACGGCGAGCCTCCCAGGAAGAGGGTTCCTGCGAAGGTGATGTGGTATGCTCCTATAATACCACTGTTGAAACGCCTGTTCAGAAACGAAGAGCATGCCAAGTTGATGCGATGGCACAGTGAGAACCGAAAGAAAGATGGGAAGTTGAGAGCACCCGCTAACGGGTCGCAGTGGAGAAAAATCGAGAGAAAGTACTGGGATGAGTTTGCAAAGGACCCAAGGAATGTATGGTTTGCTTTAAGCGCGGATGGCATTAATCCTTTCGGGGAGCAGAGCAGCAATCACAGCACCTGGCCCATGACTCTATGTATGTATAACCTTCCTCCTTAGATGTGCATGAAGCGGAAGTTCATTATGATGCCAGTTCTCATCCAAGGCCCTAAGCAACCCGGCAATGAAATTGATGTGTACCGAAGGCCATTAGTTGAAGAACTTTTACAGCTGTGGAATGGAAACGGTGTATGTACGTGGGATGAGCACAGACAAGAGGAATTTAACCTTAAGGCGTTGCTGTTCGTGACCATCAACGATTGGCCCGCTCTCAGTAACCTTTCAGGACAGACAAACAAAGGATACCACGCATGCACGCACTGCTTAGATGACACTGAAAGTATATACCTGGACAAATGCAGGAAGAATGTGTACCTGGGCCATCGTCAACTTCTTCCGACCAACCATCAATGTCGAAAGAAAGGCAAGCATTTCAAAGGCGAGGCAGATCACCGGAAGAAGCCCGCCATGCGCACCGGTGATCACGTGCTTGCTATGGTCAATGATTTACACTACGTAATCTTTGGAAATGGTCCCGGTGGACTAGCTGTTTCGAATGACGCTGAGGGACACACACCAATGTGGAAGAAGAAATCTATATTTTGGGACCTACCCTACTGGAAAGACCTAGAGGTCCGCTCCTCAATCGACGTGATGCACGTGACGAAGAACCTTTGCGTGAACCTGCTAGGCTTCTTGGGCGTGTATGGGAAGACAAAAGATACACCTGAGGCACGGGAGGACCTGCAACGTTTGCACGAAAAAGACGACATGCCTCCGAAGCAGTATAAAGGTCCTGCCAGCTACGCTCTTACAAAAGAAGAGAAAGAAATCTTCTTTGAATGCCTGCTCAGTATGAAGGTCACGACTGGCTTCTCGTCGAATATAAAGGGAATAATAAATATGCCAGAGAAAAATTTTCAGAACCTAAAGTCTCATGACTACCACGTGATTATGACGCAACTGCTTCCGGTTGCATTGAGGGGGCTTCTACCGGAAAACATCCGATTAGCCATTGTGAAGCTATGTGCATTCCTCAATGCAATCTCTCAGAAGGTGATCGATCCAGAAATCGTACCAAGTCTAAGGAGTGATGTGGCGCAATGTCTTGCCAGTTTCGAGCTGGTGTTCCCACCATCCTTCTTCAATATCAGGACGCACGTCCTAGTTCATCTAGTCGACGAGATTGTCATCCTGGGGCCCGTATTTCTACACAATATGTTCCCCTTTGAGAGGTTCATGGGAGTCCTAAAGAAATATGTCCGTAACCGCGCTAGGCCAGAAGGAAGCATCTCCATGGGCCATCAAACAAAGGGTGTTATCGGATTTTGTGTTGACTTCATTCCTGGCCTTAAGAAGATAGGTCTCCCTAAATCGCGGTATGAGGGGAGACTGACTGGAAAAGGCACTCTTGGAAGAGACTCAATAATATGCAGGGACGGATATTCTTGGTCTCAAGCAAACTACACAGTTCTACAAAACTCTACCTTGGTGACCCCGTATGTCGATGAACACAAGAACAGTCGGCGCTCCAAACACCCGGAGCAGTGCGACGACTGGATTACATGTGAACACATCAGGACTTTCAGCAGTTGGTTGGAAACACGTCTCAGAGGTGACAACACTGTTTGTGATGAGTTGTACTTGTTGTCCAGTGGACCATCTTTGACTGTATTGACTTACAAAGGATACGAGATAAATGGGAATACATTTTACATGATTGCCCAAGATCAAAAGAGCACCAACCAAAACAGCGGTGTCCGCTTTGACGCAGCAACCAAGTGCGGAAAGGACACATATTATGGTTACATAGTGGACATATGGGAACTTGACTACGGACCTGATTTTAAGGTCCCTTTTTTTAAGTGCAAATGGGTCAATCTGTTAGGCGGCGGGGTACAGGTAGACCCACAGTATGGAATGACAACAGTGGATCTGAAAAATCTTGGGTACACTGACGAACCGTTCGTCCTAGCCAATGATGTGGCACAGGTTATCTATGTGAAGGACATGTCTACCAAACCGAGAAAAAGAAAATATATGGAAGCGAATACATCATACGATGAGCCAAAGTGCCACATAGTTCTTTCAGGAAAAAGGGACATCCTGGGAGTGGACGGCAAGACAGACATGTCTGAAGATTATGAAAAGTTTCATGAAATTCCTCCCTTCAATGTCAAGGCTGACCCAAGCATCCTGACAAACAATGAAGATTATCCATGGTTACGACGCAATAAGCAAATGACACAAGCGAACAAAAAGTGAAGACTTTCTCCCGCAACTATTATGATGATACCATGCCAACTTTGTAACACACGAACATGCTACCATTATCCGTATTGTACATGCACATGCTATGTGGGTGAAATTATGATACCATCCCAACTTTCAACTTTTTCAGAGTTCATTTGAAATGCTTTCATGTCTTATGGTTCGGCCCTCGTAATACCATGACCATTAGTCCCTGGCCCATGCCAACTTTCAACTTTCAACTTTCTAAAACTAATGGCACTAACAGAAAGTTTATAATTTTGCTCCTCGCCCCTGGCCCATGACCATTAGTCCCGGTTTGTGCCACAAACCGGGACTAAAGGGTTGGTCCTCGTTGCGGGAAGAGTTTAGTCCCACCTCGCTAACCGAAGGGGGCTCACACCGGTTTATAAGCCCTTCATTCTCTGCCTTGTTGAGCTCCTCTCAAAGTGAAAATAGATGCCCTAATAGAGAAAAGTTTAACCTAAATTCATAGTGAATTTCTCTGAAATTCATAGAAATTTACTAGGAATTTAGGTTGAATTTTCTCTATAAGCGCATCTATTCTCATTTTTTTAGTAAGTTAATCACAAACTTGTGATTCAAACAATTTTCAAAGAATTCAAATTAAAAGCAAAAAGTTTATAATGGCACTAACAGAAAGTTTATAATTTTTCTAAAACTAAAAGCAAAAAGAATAAAAAAAATAAAGCAAAAAACAAAAGAAAATAAATAATGCAGAAAACAAAACAAAAAAACTGGAAAAAAATAGCAACAATAAGTATTTTGTTGTAAGTAGAAACAAAATAAAATAAATAAAGCAACAGAAAGTTTATAATTTTGCTGACCTAAAAGCAAAAAGAATTAAAAAATAAAGCAAAAAACAAAAGAAAATAAATAATACAGAAAACAAAACAAAAAAACTGAAAAAAATAAAAATGGCAACAATAAGTATTTTGTTGTAAGTAGAAACAAAATAAAATAAATAAAGCAACAAAGAAAACAAAAAAAGTGTTTTCAAATTTGAAAACTAATGGCACTAACAGAATGTTTATAATTTTTCTAAAACTAAAACCAAAAAGAATTAAAAAATAAAGCAAAAAACAAAAGAAAATAAATAATGCAGAAAACAAAACAAAAAAACTGGAAAAAATTAAATATAGCAACAATAAGTATTTTGTTGTAAGTAGAAACAAAAAAACCAAAAAAACAAAAAAAGTGCCACCTACTGGGCACCCACGGCCTGAATACGACTAGAAACCCTACCATGGGCCAGGATTCAGGCCCGCGGGAGGCCCAGTAGGCCCACAGGCACAGATTGCACGGTTAGGCCCGAAAGCCTGCTTTAGAGAGGAGCTCGAGAGGGCAGGCGCACCGCACCTTATAAACAGGTGCGGCTCCCTCTCAACTAGCGAGGTGGGACTAAACATTTGGGCGCGGGGCAGCACAAGGCCTTTGGTCCCGGTTGGTGGCACCAACCGGGACTAAAGAGGGGCATTGGTCACGGTTCGACTAAAGAGGGGCATTGGTCACGGTTCGTGGCACCAACTGTGACCAATGCCCCTCTTTAGTCCCGGTTGGTGCCACCAATCGGGACCAAAGGCTACCGCTTCCCGCCCTTTGGGCTGCTGAAAATTGGCCTTTGGTCCCGGTTGGTGGCACCAACCGGGACTAAAGAGGGGCATTGGTCACAGCTCGTGGCACCAACCAGGACCAATACTCTTGCTATATATACAGCATTAGCAGTTTTTGACCAAATCACCCACTTCTCCCCCGACGTCCCCTGCTCCTCCTCGTCGCCGTCGCCGTCGCCGCCTGACGCCCCTGCTCCTCCTTGTCGCCATCGCCACCGACGCCATCAGGATGCTCGCCTTCGTCGTCGCTGCCGCCACCGACGCCGTCAGGCTGATCGCCTTCGCCATCGCCGCCGCCCCCTGTGAGCACAGCCCCTCCCGTCCCGCGCCCCCTGCGCCCCTGTCCTGCGCGTCCGCCGTGCCGCCGCCCCTGCCCTGCGCGGCTGCCATGCGCCGCCCCTGCCCTGCGCTGGCGCCGCGCGCCTCCCTGCCGCCACTGCCCTGTCAGGCCGGCACCGCCCCCCGCGCCCCTGCCCTGCCCTACCCTGCCCCGCCGGCACCACCGCTGTCGCCATGCCCCTCTGCCCCGCCGACGCCACCACTCCCGCGCCCCTGCCTTTATTAATCTACTTTTTTTCATATATATATATAATGTATGTGTATGTATGGAGCTACATGTTTTTGTTCATATGTTGCAATATGTTTTTTATTTTTATTAGTTTATTTTTTTGTTCATATGTGATGTATATGTGTATGTGGCTATAATGTATATGTGTATGTGATGTATGTGGCTAGAATTTGCTAAATATATATGTTAAAAATGTTATTTTGTTCATAGAAAGTTTTTTGTTCATATATAGAAAGTTACAATTTTAGAAAAGTTTTATATATGCAAGAGTTACAATTTTAGAAAAAGAAGGATAGGAAAGAAGAAAATAAGAAGAGGAAAGAAAGAAGAAGAGGAGAGGAAAAGAAGAGGAGAAATAAATAAGAAGAAGAAAAAAGAAGGAAAAGAACAGGAGAAGAAGAAAGGAATAGTGGAGAAGAAGAGAAAATAGAATATTCTATTTTCTCTTCTTCTCCACTATTCCTTTCTTCTTCTCCTCTTTTTTTCTTCTTTTTTCTTCGATCTTCTCCTCTAGCTATTCCTTTCTTCGAGGGTTCTATAGGGTCGAGGGATCGAGGGTCGAGGGTTCCAGGGTCGTCTAGGGGTCGAGGGTTCCAGGGTCGTCGAGGGTTCGAGGGGTCGAGGATCGCCGAGGGGTCGAGAGAGGTTTCCTAGTGTCAAAGTATTGAAGAAATCCATGGCTTCATCATTAGCCGGAAGTAACCAGGGCATGACGAAGTCCTCCAAAGTTATTTTGGAACGGTGTCCCGGATAGGATAATTTGCCTTTTTGTATGAATTTCAGCAAAGGCCTTCCAAATAACGATATTTGGAAGGTTCTTGCTGAACTTTGTACCAAAAAGCGAATTATCTTATCTGGGACTCCGTTCCAAAATAACTTTGGAGAGCTTCGTACCATCATGCACCTGTTACTTTCGCCTAATGATGAAGACATGGTTTTTTTGAATCCTTTGACACTAGGCAACCTCCCGACCCCTCGGCGATCCTCTCGGACATGAGAGGAATAAGAGGATAAAAAAGAAGAGGAAGAAGAAAAAAAGAGGAGAAGAAAGAATAGAGGAGTTCTTCTGCTATTTTTTTTCTTCTTATTCCTCTTTTTTTATCGGGAACAAGGGTCGTCGAGGGTCGCCGAACGGTAGAGGAAACCCTAAATAGAAAGTATTGGCGGTGTGAGATACATGTGGCCGTCGGTGTCGGACACTACATCCACGTCCCACAAGTGGCACTGGCTTCAACGCCCATGTCACTTGTGGGACATGGATGTAGTGTTCGACACCGACGGCCACATGTATCTCACACCCATGATACTTGCTATTTAGGGTTTCCTCTATCGCTCGGTGACCCTCGACGACCCTCGTTCCCGATAAAAAAAAGAGGAAGAAGAAGAAAAAAAGAGGAGAAGAAAGAATAGAGGAGTTCTTACTCCTCTATTCTTTCTTCTCCTCTTTTTTTTCTTCTTCCTCTTCTTTTTTATCCTTGAAGCGTTGTCGAGGCCACCCCAAACCCTAGAGAAGCAGCGTCGAGGCCACTAATTAATATATATGATTCCTTACTATGATTAGGTAGCTAGTTCTACGTTTGCCACTAATATATCCATCTGTCATGTTTGAATAATAATTGCCATGTTGTAAATATTTGTAGAAACTATGGACACCGCCCGAGACGAAGCAAAAGAAGCGTTGTTGAGGGACATAATCGCAGAAGGAAGTGATGTCGTCTCGTTGTTTCTCAACAACACCGATGTTCTGGAAGGAGTGGGTGAAGAAGCTGGCTACGGTGACCTAATGCTGGTGCAAGAAGAAGAACATGAGGACGGCTCAGGTGACCCAATGCAGGTGCAAGAAGGAGACCGTGATGACGGCTTCGGTGACCGAACCAAGTCCGGCCAGGTATATATATTAGTTAAGCCTGTGCAGACTAGCTAATTGATGCATTCATTGTTTTGGTATGTACACACATTAATTATGTCTTTGTTCTTTTTTCTAGCCCTCTGGATCGAGCACAACTTCGGTAAAGAGACGAGGCCCAAAGAAAAAGTTGAGCTCGGATGAAAGGTTTGAGATCATAGCAATCGCGCCCGACGGCCAACCGATTGAACCCATCCGAACAAAGAACACATTTGTTGCTCAGTGCGGGGTTCTGGTTAGGGACAAGATCCCGATCAGCATCCAGCAATGGTTTAAGATGGCTACCGAAGACCCTGAGGTGTCTTATGTCAATGATATGCAGAAAAATGATATTTGGACTGAGCTGAAGTCAAATTTCACCCTACTGCCAGAGGATAATCCAGAGAACCCAGTTAAAGAGCAATTAATCAAGTCTTTTGCTCTTAATAGGATGGCAGAACTATTCAGCAGGTGGAAGAAAGAGCTGAATAAGTTTGTCGAAAATAATGAGACACCAGAATTCAAGGGCAGATATGAGAAGATCAGAGATCACTGGCCCGCATTTGTGGCCCACAAGACATCGGAAAAGAGTAAGAAGATGTCGGTGACAAACAAGCAAAAAGCTGCGAAGAAGAAGCATCACCATCGCACGGGGTCAGGTGGCTACCTCGTAGCCCGACCTAAGTGGGCCAAGACTGAGAATGATCTGATTGATAAAGGGATCGAACCAGAGACAATTAACTGGCCAGGCCGTTGCCGGACTTCGTTCTTCTGGGCTGGCGGAACCTTGGACCCTGTAACAGGGAAGTGCATTTGGATGAACGATCAACTGGACATACCAGTCAGGAAGCTTCAGCAGTATATCGAAGCAGCGCAGCAAGGGACGTTCTTTCCAGACAGAGAGAACGACGAGCTCACAATGGCCCTTGGTAATCCCGAGCACCCTGGGCGGACACGAGGCACGCCAGGCTCCATTCCGTGGAAGGTTGGGTTTCCGGACGCTGGCGGTTACAAACCCCATGAGAGGAGGAAAAAAGTGCAGTAGACCCAAATGCAGGCGCTGCAAGCAAGGGTACATGCGATAGAGGAACGAGAAGCAAATCGCAGCAAACGTACTGCCGAAGTTTCCCCCGAAGCTACCCCGCCATCTCAGTGGAGAAGCAGCATGGCTTCCACCGAGCTGCTTCAGCCGGAGCATGCCTTGACGGCTCCTGCCAGCTATCCCGTGGATGCTATCACGGAATCTCAAAATTGCCACCTTATGACGCAATGGATGAATTTGAAGGTCAAGGCGGCTGTTTGCTCTGTTTATCATACTGAACCCGGCGCAACTTTTCACTACTGGCCGATTCCAGAAGGATATGCTAGGGTGATGGTGGATGAAATAACGGAGGGATTTGAGGACCTCCAGCTTGACCACCCTACCGGTGAAGGGGAGACTAGGCTGGGGTCTGCTCTGAAGACTCCATGCCTATGGTGGAAGGAGCTCATCAACCTTCCAAACTAGACGCCTCTGCCTCCTCCTCCTCCTCTAGCAAGTCAGGGCACTCCGCCTCCTCCACCGCCTCCTCCTCTGGCGAGTCAGGGCACTCCGCCTCCTCCACCGCCTCCTCCTCCGGCGAGTGACGATTAGGGCACTCGACCGGCTCCTTCTCTAGCACGTGGCGGCACTCCGCCTCCTTCTCCGCCTGTGCCGACGCGCCCGAGCAGCCAGCCTCCTCCTTCTCCGCCTCGTCAGCAAGGGCGGAAGAGACTTGCCGCCGGCTCCGGCTGCTCCAGCGCGTCGTAGTCCTTCTCCTCCGCCTCGTAAGCAAGTAAAGAAGACAACCGCTCCGTCTGCTCGGCCGGCGTCTAGCAGTACAGCCAGAGGCGGGAGGACATACAGATTCGGTCCTTCTCTGAAGACTCCAGAGAAGTTACCATATGAGAGGACCCCAGAGGAGAACACCGAGATCGCACGAACCGAAGTGGATGACTGGTTTCAAGGGTTGATAGCAAAGAGAGATCCACTTCCGGAGGAGAAGGTAGATCCGGTGAAAGCGAAGCGCACTCTGGCTGCCCTGACAAAACCACCCAAGTCTCCGCCAAAAGGAAACTATGAGTGCATTATTGGAAAGGAATTTGCCGAAGCGGAGCGGTCGGGAAGTACTGTCAGTGATCAAAGGCTGAAAGAACAAAGAGCTGGGAAACAAATTGCCCAGCTCGGCGAACAAGCGAAGCAATCATGCCCCCCGCTCAAGGTGCCTAGCCACAACGTCGCTAATGATCCAAGGATGGTGCCTGGTTATAGCAATCTTGCAGATTACCTGCCCGATGATGTACATTATGAACCCATGGAGGTGCAGATACAAAGATATGAGTACGGGAAGCCTCTCGTCAAAGATGAAAGATCTCTATCAACGATGATGCGAAGATTGCATGATTGGTACTTGAAAATCTGCAGAGACTCTGGGGGGAGGCTTACTTTGTATGTGAAAGTTAAAAAGGAGCATGACCTCGTTGGAATTGAACTGTTGCCTGTTCCATTTGAGGAGTTCTATCAGTTTTTCAATCAATTGGCCCTTGATAAAACAACAGTCGCCTGCTACTGTCTGTAAGTAGTACTACTTCTGTCATTAAGTCTCTCTATATAGCTCAGCTCTTTCATTGCATGTATTTATAATCATCCTGACTATATTATGCAGATTGAAGATCGCTGAATTGAAGAAAAGACAAGTCGGTGATATTGGGTTCATTAACACATATCTCATAGATGCAACTCAGGTTAAATTTCATGCCGCAGCTACTGAGGCCAACTTGCTACGATCGTTGGTACTAAATGAAAACAAAGATATAATACTCTTTCCTTACAACTTCAAGTGAGTGTTACTGTCTTGTGCGTATTCGGTTTCCCTTATATATTAGTCAAGGTTATAGTAATGTAATTGATGAGTTATGCATGCGTGTGCAGTTTCCACTATATTCTCCTAGAGATTAAGCTTGAGCAGGGACTAGTAACCGTCTTAGACTCAAGACGAAAAGATCCCCAGGACTATGCAGACATGACTCAAATACTCGAGAAGTAAGTTAAATCGATCATTATCCACCATATCAGCAACTTTGTTCATTTCCTGATATATCAAGTAATTGTTTTCTTTGTCCGGCAGGGTTTGGAGAAAATTCACCAGAAAAGCTCCGGGACTGCCAAAGGAGCTGCAATTTAGACACCTGAAAGTAAGTACTATAGTAGCATGTTCCGTGCATCTACTAGTCATTCAAGCGCTAGTTTCATCAATACCATTTGGCATTCTTGCTTATCAGTTTGATTGACCTCTATTTCTTGTAAAGTGGTTGTGGCAGGAACAAGGGAATGATTTCTGTGGATACTACATGTGTGAGTCCATCCGCCACATGACCTGTGAGCGGGGCTACACTGACGAACAATATGAAGTACGTAAATCACAACATTCACAATTTTATTTTATTACCATCATTTGTGTTGAGTTTCATTCATTCATATATATATGTATTGACCCCTTTCTTTAAATTAGATGTTTCGGAAGCGGGATGAACTCCTAGCACCAGCTCACATGCGAGCAATTCAAGAGGAATTGGCAGCATTCTTTCTTGACCACGTGATCCCTGAAGACGGAGAATACTATGTGGACCCTGAGTCCGTATGATTATATTTTGTAAGAGATATTTATTGTATATATGTAGCCGGTAGTGTCGGATAGATATACGAGAACTTGTTGTTCGACCAGTCTCTCGGAGAAGGAGAGGTGGTCGATATCACTTCTCTTTGTATGCATATATGTTCATGACGATCTTCTGTTTCCTTCGTTTGCTTACTAGCTAGCTAGCGTGTCTAGTCCTCTCTATACGTATGTATAGTACGTAGCGTCGACCAAGCACGGACATAAGAGAGGACACTTCTCTCAATTAATTATAGCTAGCTAACACAATATATGAAACACCTAAATCAACCCCCCAAAACCCCCAAACCCCCCCTTTTAAAAAACAAAAACCCCAACCATAGAAATGCTGACGCGTGGATGCCTATTGGTCCCGGTTGGTGCCACCAACTGGGACCAAAGGGTCTCCTGCCTGGGCTCCGCGCACAGGCCACATGGAGGCCCATCTGTCCCGGTTCTGGATTGAACCGGGACTAAAGGGACAGGGCATTAGTACCGACCCTTTAGTCCCGGTTCCAGAACCGAGACAAAAGGCCCTTACGAACCGGGACAACAGACCCTTCTGTATGCACATAGGTCATCATATGCATATCATATTTTATTTGCATATCGTTTGCGACCCTAGAAATCCTAAGCAACTCAAGGACCGACTGAGAGAGTTGGGGATTTCACTATTTTCATATTTGAATTTTTCTCAAATTTTAAAAACAGGATCATTTTGGTTTTAATAATTTTCTCTTCGAAATATTTCCAATATCAAAATAAATGAGAGGAGATAAAACGACTTCTCCAAAATAAAATAAATATTGGAGGGAAAATGTTAAAATCAAATAAATATTTTATTTGGGATTTTATTGCTATTTTATTTGAATTAGAAAAATATACATTTTTTCAAAACTACATTTTTAGGCCATAGAAATGTTAACTATGTTCTAAATATTTTATTTAGATGGTGAAAATTGTTTTTGGCATTTTTAGAATTTTTTTATATTTATTTAGGATTTTTCCTTTTCAGTGAAATTTATTTATTTTAAAAAAGGTTTTGGGCCGGCCCAAGCCGAGCCGGGCCGAAACCCAGTCACCGCCGCCTTCCCGCCGCGTGACGCCGTGCCGTCGCCGGACTCCCGAAGGAGTCCGAGCTCGCCCCACCGCGCCACCCTACCCCTTCCCCAAGTCGGCCACCACCCCCCGACTTTCTATAAATACCGCCACCCCACCGCCCTTTTTCCCCGTCCCGCACCACCGCCGCCGCCGCCCGCGCCGCTCGCCGCCGCAGCCTGCCGCCCCGCGCGCCGCCGGTGCTCCGCCTCCCGCGCCGTGCCGCACCGCCGCCTCGCCTCTCCTCGCCGCCCCGCTGACCCCCGCCGCGCCGCCGCCGGATCCCGCGCCGCCTCGCCACCAGTTTTGAGGACCGGTAAAAACCCGCAAAGCCGCCGCCATTTTTTTTGTAAACCCTAGATCGGTTTTTTTTATTTTAGATCGGTTCAGTCATCTCGGTTTTCTTCGGTTAGCTCTAATCTACGAATGTTTGTTCGTTATTTCGTTTTAATGAACGAATTCGTTTGTTAGTCTCTGTTAGCAGACGTTCGTCCGATAGATTTTTATTTTTATTTTTATTTTCGGCCAGGGACCTATCCACGATTATTTTTATCGTAGATTAGCCCCTGATCTTCAAACTCTCGCAACTTTTTAACCGTTCGACCAAATCTAGTGAAACCAAGGCCAAAATCTTTGTCTCGAGCCCCTCGTCCTGGTTAATCAACTTGAACATGGTTTTGACAATTTAAAATTTGGTTTCAAGCAGATTTGAATTCGAAGTTCTTTTGGTCGTAGTTTCAGTTCCGTAGCTCCGATTCAATTGATTCTTTTTGCAAATCGAAGCTCTTCAGTTGAACTTTCGGATTGGATCTTCTTATTTGAGTTTTACCCTTGCAGTTATGCTTTAGTGCTTATGTATGCTATTGTTTTTTTGCGATAGAATTTCCGGAGTGCGAAGTGTGCTACTACGAGTCTCTAGGGTTTGTGGATCGTCAGCAAGGCAAGTAACACTTTGATCATACTTCTTTATTACCCAGTTTTTATGCATTAGCTGCAATCCTCAAACATTGCATGAGTAGGATCTCTTAACATGTGGGTTTGGGAAGTAGATGATGAGGTAGAATCTATTGCCCTTTTATTATCAAACCCTTGGGAGTTACTTCCACGTTATGCTTAGGTTACCATGCTATGCTCGTAGACGTGGTTTGGTTTGAGTGATCCATGACAGATGTGAGATTGTTAATTAATGGTTAACTTAAGGTGGCTACTTAAATACACATCTGGGTGGATTGGTTGTGGGCACTTGGGGATATACTAGTGTTGTCCTTTGGTTCGCCACCCAGGCCCAAAGGGATCATAAGATTATTCATGCTAGAAACTTCCGTGTGCAGCCACAAGCTATTATGGGCTCTAGCATAGATCAGTATGTTGCATGACCTCTTTCAGTGGTAGGCTAGCAGATGTAGGGGAAAGTAGGTGTAACTGTCTACCAGAGTAAAGAGTTAATATTTCTGAAAGACTGTGTCTCGGTCATCCATTTCTCAAACACCATGTAGTGCGAGAAATCCAACGGAGGAGATCGAGCTTGTGGGGAAAAGTGCGCAAACCTCTGCAGAGTGTACAAACTAATCATAGTTAGCCGTGTCCCTGGTTATGGACATCTTGAGTATCTGGTTCTTGAATTATCATGTTGATCTCATCACTCTAAATTAATTTGTTGGGTTGTTAACTACTGTTTAATTGGGATTGAGATGGGGTCACCATTCTCAATGTTTATCATCTACCATGATAGTTAAACAAAATTTATTCCTTTGTTGTAGGGAAAAATTGGCTTTTCGCAAAAACATTTTAACCATAGAGCCTCCACCAGCCATATATGGATGTAGTGATAGCATTTACTTGTTCATTGCTCTATTGTGTTATCTTGCCAGCATATTCCATGTGCTGACCCATTTCAGGCTGCAACATATCACATTGCAGATTTTTCAGATGAAGAGTAAGGTGCGCTAGGTCATTTATCGTGCACTCAGCTATGCCGTTGGAGTTGATGGACTCACTTTATCTTCCAAGCCTTCCGCCGTTATCATATTTAGATGCCTTAAGCCATATTATTGTATTAAGTTCTCTTGTGAGACATTCGATATAATAAGTGTGTGATTGCTACTTTGTTATAAATCCTTCGACTGTGTGTGTCAGCATTACCGAAACAGGGATGACACTTATGCGTAGAGATTTGACCATGTGAGGTCGGATCGCTACAAGATGGTATTAGAGCACACATTGATTGTAGGACACGACCACTAAGATAAGTCATAGGTCACTCTTCTCTACTCATTTCTGAATCCTCTCCCTTTTTCCACTCTATAGGATGGCGGACCTAAGGAACAAGTTTGCACAACCGGATGAAGACACACCTTTTGGACGACACTTGAAGGAAGTCACTAGGTACCTGAACATGGGAATACCAAGCTTCACCGGGACCTACACCGCCACTTTACCAGAAGAGGAGCATTGGATGATTCGAGTTCAAGTTCCAGGAAGGATATTCACGCCAGTTACTCAGCCCATAGAGTTTTCCTTTGATGCACCAACCTGGAGTTTAGGAATGAGCATGGCAGCCCACATCGCCATGGGACGCATCGGCGAAGTCTATCAGAAGGATCTTAAGGACACCATCTACCAAATATGTGGGCGCAGATATGAGCAATGGGAGATGATCAGCACCAGGAGGGACATGTCCATTGCAGCTTTCATCTAGGAGTTAAACCAGCACATTCGTCACCAGGAAAACCAAATGTGCACAAGCATGATAGACCTGAAGAAGTTGATGACTAGGAACATGGAGCTGGAAGAGGAACTAAATTCTACACGCGGTGGATATATATGAGGAGGAAATCACAATACCAGTAGAAAATAATGATGTCCTGACAAGGAAGCTAGGAGTATTCATGGGAGACCCCGCGCCAGGAGGAGATGACAACCATCCTAGGGACATTCATTCTAAAGACTACATCATCATCGACGACACCGACTCCGACCCCGACAGTAGTGATGATGACTATGAAGACGAAGCTGGAGCGGATATCATGGAGTCTTCCACCGATCAAAATTTCTAGATGACCACCATATTATCAGTAGTATTCCCCCGTGTATATAGTAGTAGTCCAAGCACTTTTGTAACGGTAGTTAGATCATTTGTATGCCCTTGTTTGAATTGAGTGGTGTGATATGAATGTGTTTGTCTCATGTGCATATTGGTAGTGCCTTCTCACTAGACCTCACTCTATTCTAATCTCTCCCCTCTAAACCCATCAGATGCCTCTAAGATGTGACCCCAGATTTGCCTTTCCACCAGAGCTCACTCAGTTGATCCAACAGCAGAATGACTTGATGCAGCTACTAGTCCAGAACCAAGGCAACAACAACAACAACCAACCGCCACCACCTCCAGTTGACAACTTAGCTCGTTTTTTGAGGTTGCAACCGCCGGTGTTTTCCAGTAGCACTGAGGCCATAGTTGCTGATGACTGGCTCCGTAGGATTGGAAGGGAGTTGACCACCGCGGGTTGCACGGATGCTGAGAAGGTTCGTTTTGCCGCACATCAATTGGATGGATCCGTAGCCTCATGGTGGGAGAATTACACAACCACTTTCTCCATAGCCAATGTCACTTGGGAGCAGTTTTAGCAAGCATTCCGCACTGCACATATCTCAACTAGAGCTATGAGCATGAAGAAGCATGATTTTCGCCACTTACGCCAGGGAAACCATACTATGGGGCAGTACATGGATGAGTTCAGTAAGTTAGCCCGCTATGCCCTAGATGATGTGGCCAGAGATGTCGCGAAGCAGGAGAAGTTTATATAAGGGCTGAATGATGAGATGAGTATGCAATTAATGGTGGCAACATTTAACAACTACCAGGTGTTGGTAGACAAGGCTCTTATGATTGAAGGGAAGCAGCAGCAGATTGAGAGCCGCAAAAGGAAGTATGGACAAGGGAAGTACAATTCAGGAGCTCAGCAGAAGCCTCGTTTTACCCCGAACTGGGGAGGATATACCCGTAACCATGGAGGCCACACACACAATGAAGGAAGTTCGCATAACCACAGTGGCCCCAAGAATGGAAATGGGAATGGAGCAAGCAGCAACCAGAACCGCTCTAACCCAGCCACACGCGCTAAGAAGGACCAAAGTCACATTACTTGTTTCAAGTGAGGGAAGACTGGACACTATGCCAATGAGTGTTCTGAAGCAAAGAATGGAAATGGCAATGGAAGCTCTGGGAAGAAGCCCAACCCTTTCAACATGGGACAAGTGAACCACGTGAACGTGGAGGAGGTTGAAGAGCAGCCAGATGTAGTTATAGGTAAGTTTTTGGTTAAGTCATTCACTGCAATCGTTCTTTTTGATACTGGTGCATCACATCCATACATATCAAGGGGATTTGTGGATAAACATAAGTTGCCCACCAAAGTTCTTAGGACACCTATGTTAGTAAGCTCGCCGAGAGAGGAGTATATGGCAAGCCAAGGATGTTTTCAGGTGCCATTGAACATAGGTAGGCATGTTTTGCCCTCAGACTTAATAATTCTGGAGTCGCAAGGATTGGATGTGATACTAGGAATGGATTGGCTATCAATCTATGGAGGAAACATCGACTACGCCAGTAAGTCAATTCTGCTCACCACCCCGGAGGGAAAAAGGATTAAATATATATCTAGGCATGCGCCTAGGAGGATCAAAGTAAATTCCCTCTCAGGAGTTGTTCAGGAGGAAGTGCCTGTACTGAAGGATTACCCGGATGTATTTCCAGAGGAACTACCAGGAATAACGCCGGATTGAGACATTGAGTTTTCGATAGAGCTGTTGCCAGGCACCGGACCAATATCGAAGCGACCATACCGGATGCCCGCAAATGATCTGGAGGTGATTAAGAAGCAGATTAAGGAGTTATTGGAGAAAGGATACATTCAAAGAAGTTCATCACCATGGGGAGCCCCATTGCTCTTGGTTGAGAAGAAGGATGGATCTTTGAGTATGGTTGTTGATTATCGTGCATTGAATGAAGTAATGATCAAGAACAAGTACCCACTGCCAATGATCAATGATTTGTTTGACCAACTACAAGGAGCTAAAGTATTCTCCAAGATCGATCTGCGATCAGGATACCACCAGCTAAAGATCCGAAAACGGGATATACCTGAGACAGCCTTCACCACAAGGTACGGGCTATATGAGTATATTGTTATGTCATTTGGGTTGACTAATACCCCAGCCTATTTCATGAGTATGATGAATAAGGTGTTCATGGAGTTTTTGGATAAGTTTGTAGTGGTGTTCATTGATGATATTTTGGTATACTCGAAGAATGAAGAGGAACACAAGGAGCATTTGCGTTTAGTTCTCGAGAAGCTCAGGGAACATCAGTTGTATGCTAAGTTCAACAAATGTGAGTTTTGGTTGAAGGAAGTTGGATTCCTTGGACATGTTATATCAGGAGAAGGTATAGCAGTAGACCCCACCAAGGTTCAGTCAGTCACTGATTGGCTAGCACCCACCTCAATAGGAGAGATCAGCAGTTTTCTGGGACTCGCGGGATACTATCGTAGATTCATTGAGAATTTTTCCAAGATTGCGAAGCTATGATGGAGTTGTTGAAGAAGGATACCAAGTTCAAATGGACAGATGAATGTGAGGCAAGTTTTCAGGAGTTGAAGAAACGTTTGGTTACAGCCCCAGTGCTGATTCTGCCAGATATACTCAAGGATTTCCAAGTGTATTGCGATGCTTCTCGCCTAGGACTTGGAGGTGTACTTATGCAAGACAGAAGAGTGGTTTCATACGCCTCACGTCAGCTTCGACCGCATGAGTTGAATTATGCCACGCATGATTTGGAGTTAGCAGTTGTAGTTCATGCACTCAAGACTTGGAGACACTTTCTTATTGAAAATCAATGTGATGTGTACACGAATCATAAGAGTTGGAAGTACATATTGACACAGAAGGAGCTGAATCTCAGGCAAAGGAGGTGGTTGGAGCTTATAAAGGATTATGACATGAAGTTGCACTATCATCCAGGCAAGGCCAATGTCGTAGCAGATGCTTTGAGCCGAAAGAGTTATGCCAATACCCTCGTAAGCGGAGGATTACCAAAGGAGTTAGCCGAAGATCTCAGGGAGCTTCGTTTGGAGATAGTCCCTAGAGGTTTTGTCGCAGCATTGGAGGTTCAGTCAACATTATTGGGAAAGATTCGAGAAGCTCAGAAGGATGACAATGAAATTGCTGAGATAAAGGAGAAAATGAGAAAAGGAAAAGCCAAAGGTTTTCATGAAGACTAGCATGACACTTTGTGATTTGAGGACCGTGTTTATGTACCCAATAATGCCGAGATCAGGAAGTTAATACTCCAGCAAGCTCATGACTCGCCATACTCGATACACCCCGGAAACATCAAGATGTATTTGGATTTGAAGGATCGTTTCTGGTGGACTGGTATGAAGAAGGATATTGTCGAGTATGTAACCGTATGTGATGTATGTCAGAGAGTAAGGAAGAATATCAGAAGCCAGCAGGATTACTACAGCCTATGCCAATACCCGAATGGAAGTGGGACAAGCTTGGCTTGGATTTCATCACCGGATTACCCAGTACCCGGTCAGGATATGATTCTATTCGGGTAGTAGTGGATCGTTTGACCAAAGTGGCTCAGTTTATCGCAGTGAAAACCACCTATACAAGTGCGAAGTTGGCCAAGATATATATGACCAAGATCGTATGTCTGCATGGAGTTCTGAGGACCATCGTATCAGATAGAGGGACACAGTTTACTTCAAAGTTGGCATCAGCTGCATCAGACTTTGGGTACCAAGCTAGAGTTTAGTACAACTTTTCATCTGCAGACAGATGGGCAGACCGAGAGAGTCAATCAGATTTTGGAGGACATGTTGTGAGCTTGTGCGCTAGATTATGGATCTAGTTGGGATGACAATTTGCCTTACGCAGAGTTCTCATACAACAACAGCTACCAGGCCAGTTTGAAGATGGCACCTTTCGAAGCCTTGTATGGAAGGAGATGCAGGACACTGTTGATGTGGGATGAAGTTGGAGACCGTCACTTGTTTGGACCGGATTTGATCAAAGAATCCGAAGAGAAGGTCAAGTTGATTCGCGATAGACTGAAGGTAGCTCTGTCCAAGCAGAAGAGTTATGCAGACTCAAAACTGAAGGAGGTAGTTTATGAAATAGGAGACAGAGCATATCTTCATGTGTCACCTCTGCGAGGAGTTAAATGCTTTGGAGTTAAGGGAAAGTTAGCCCCGATATTTGTAGGACCATACCGAGTTTTGGTAAGAATGGGAGAAGTTGCCTACAAGTTGGAGTTACCCAAAGGACTGTCAGGAGTTCATGACGTGTTTCACATTTCCCAGTTGAAGAAATGTCATGCAGAGATGGTCGACATTCTTTGAGAGATACAGTGCCCCTGGAAGCAATTTAGTTGGATAGTGATTTGACCTACGAGGAGAAACCTGTCAAGATTCTCAAGTTTACCAGCCGAGTCATACACAGCAAGGTTATCAAGTTTTGTAAAGTTTAGTATAGCCACCATACTGAGGATGAAGCCACCTGGGAACGAGAGGATGATCTACGGAAGGACCACCCACACCTATTTTCTAGCCAACCCGAATCTCGAGGGCGAGATTCATCTTAAGGGGGTAGGTTGTTTGTAACATCCCAAGTTTTCAATTTGGAATGTTATACATAGGTCATCATATGCATATCATATTTTATTTGCATCTCGTTTGCGATCCTAGAAATCCTAAGCAACTCAAGGACCCACGGAGAGAGTTGGGATTTCACTATTTTCATATTTGAATTTTTCTCAAATTTTGAAAGGAGGATCATTTTGGTTTTAATATTTTTCTCTCCGAAATATTTCCAATATCAAAATAAATGAGAGGAGATAAAATGACTTCTCCAAAATAAAATTAATATTGGAGGAAAATGTTAAAATCAAATGAATATTTTATTTGGGATTTTATTGCTATTTTATTTGAATTAGAAAAATATGCATTTTTTCAAAATTGCATTTTTAGGACAGAAAAATGTTCAGTATGGTATAAATATTTTATTTAGACGGTGAAAATTGTTTTTGGTATTTTTAATAAAAATATATATTTATTTAGGATTTTTCCTTTTTGGCAGAACTTATTTATTTTAAAAAAAGTTTTGGGCCGGCCCGGGCCGGAGCCCAGTCGTCGTCGCCTTCCCGCTGCGCGACACCGTGCCGTCGTCGGACTCCCGAAGGAGTCCGAGCTCGCCCCGCCGCGCCACCCGACCCCCTCGCCAAGTCAGTCACCACCCCCCCGACCTCCAATAAATACCGCCACCCCGCCGCCCTCTCTTCCCCGTCCCGCACCACCGCCGCCGCCGCCTGCGCCGCTCGCCGCCGCAACCTGCCGCCTGCGCGCCGCTACTATGCCGCCCGCGCCGCGCCGTACCACTGCCCCGCTGACCCGCGCCGCCGCTGCCGCCGGTTTTTGCCCGAGAACAGGTAAAAACCTATTGTCGCCGCTTCGTCAAGAATTTCTCCAAGGTTGCTAAACCTCTAACTGAACTCCTCAAGAAAGATAAAAAGTTCGAGTGGACCCCTGTCACACCCTAGCTAGTTCAAGCATTAGAATGTGCATCATGTTTAAATTCCTTTTAAATTTGAAATGGGGATGACAGAACCACCAGCACCCCCCTAGAATAGTTAGGGTTTACTAAAAACTTTTTCAATGAACCTGAAATGCCCTTCTAAAAAGCCCACCCTTTTTGTTTTGGGTTAAAACCTTTGACAAAAATGGTGCACATTTTTCTAAGACATCTAAGGTCATTGGATTAATCCTTATAGTATTTGCATTTGGGCATTTAAATGCTATAAAATATTTTAAATGCTCAAGTAATCACAAGCTAAAATGTTTGTTGTTGGATATATTCTAAGAAGTGGCCATGATTAATTTTATGATTTATGGTAATGCCCTGGCATTTTTAATAAATCCCTGAAGTTACAGAAATAATAGAATAAATAAAAAAACAGAAAAGGAGAGAAAGAACAGGGACTTACCTGGCGCAGCCCACCAGCCCACCCGGCTCGGCCCAGTCCACTGGCTCTTGCCAGTCGTCCTCCTCCTCTCGCCAGGAGGACGAGGAGCGCGTGGCCGGCGCCCGCGGCCACACGCCGGCCACCTCCTGCTTCCGCCGACACCCTAGAGGCGTCTACGAGTGCCACGCCGACCCCTACGTCTCCCTCTCTTTCTTCCCACTCTCCCCATGGCCTCTCCCCCTCTCTGGCTCTCTCCCCATCTCCCTGCCGAGCGCAGCCGTCGCCACCGACAAGCTCCACCGCAGCCACCGCCGTCCATTCGTTGCCTCGTCATGCCAGGAAGCTCCGCCGTCATCGACTACATCGAGTAGATCGAGCCCCGAGCGCTCGCTCGCCCCGGAGACGCTGCACCGAGCTCGTCCTCAACTCCGACCACCGGAGATCCCCTTCGCCGTCCCCGCCACATCAGCTCATCCCTGACCTCTTCGACTGCCTCGATGAGACTCCCGTGAGCTCAGCCACCTCCCCACCCTCACCGTTCCCTCTCTCGAGCCCCATAGCAACCACATGTAGCTCACCCGCACGCACCGCCGCGGAGCTCGTCACCGAACCTCCAGGAGCTCAAGCACCAAAACACGCGCCTCCCCATGCCCCCTAGCGACTAGTTCAACCTCACGCGAGCTCCGGCCGCCGCCAAACTCGTCGCCGACGATGTTTCCGGCCACCCCAGCTCCACCCACTGCCACCACTCGACGCGGCTTCCTCCCTGCCTCACGTAGATGATCTCCGCCGTCCTTTTGGTCGCCGGAGTGCAAATCCCACGCTGCTCCGCCGCGTCTGGCCTTGCCGGCGGCTAGACGCCGGCGAGTTGACCCTGTTTGACCCCGTGTGGGCCCAGGTTCACCCCCCCTGAGTCTATGACAGGTGGGGCCGACCTGCTAATTAGTTTAGGATTAGATTTAACTAATTTTAATTAGTTTAGTCACCGACATGTGGGCCCAGGCCCCACTGACAGTTAATTAGTGTTAATTTAATTCTGTTAATTAGCCGAGTCACTGACAGACAGGGCCCACCAGTCAGGTTTGACCTGGCCGACCCAGTTGACCCGCTGACGTCACACCTATGTCATGCTGACGCATTAATTCAATTACTGGATTTTTTCTTTAATAAGAAATTCCAGAAAATAGCCAAAACTTCTAAAAATCATAGAAAATCAACCATAGCTCCAAATCAAACAATTTATATATGCAAAATGATCAGAAAAATTCAATCTATCCATCTGTAATGGTTTCATGCATGACAAAACAAGTTAACCATGCTGTTTAAGCAGAACAAGATAATGCACTAATAAGGCCATGTTAAATGAGCTAACATTTGAATCTTTGATTCAAATGAGTTCATTACATCCTGTTTTAGCTTGCATTAGGCCAAGACACATTCATTTCTGCCATATCATAGCATGCATCATATTGTTGCACATTGTCATGTGTTGATTATGTTCGGTGTGTCTTTCGTGGTAGGTTCTGCCTCCGAGGATAACCCCGAGTATCCGTCTGAAGGGCAATACACTACTACCACTACAATAGGCAAGTAACCCATTGATCATTCCGATACAACCCATGTTCTCGCTTCTGCTCTTGTTTACTGCATTAAGACAACGTGATTCAAACTGCTGTGTGCTACGGTAGTTGAACCCTTATCCTCTGCATGACCTATCATTGCCACAGTAACTAGATGAAACCCACTAGCATATGTAGGAGTTCATTGAGCCATGTTAGTGTTTCCTACCTTGCTATGCCTGCTATGCTTAGTGTGGTGTCAGGTTTGGTTCATCTGGGGATGAGCTAGAGTGAAATGTTTATGTCGGTAATGTGAGGGATGCGTTGAGCATGAATTGGTAAAGGTGTCGATGAGAGGCCATGTAGGAGTACATGGTGGGTTGTTTCATTGAGGCCGTCCCTAAGAACTAAGATCTGTATGTGTGATTTTAAGAATCAGCTACTACCATGCATTGGGATCCTTAATTGACCCTCTCGGCTTCTTAATCACCCTAGTACCCTGTCTAGGAGTTGCAAATAGTTTCTGGTGTTTGTAGGTTATGTGTTGGCGGCCGTGCGTAGCGTTGACCCTAGGGGTGGGCTATGTTGCGGTAGATACACCGTGGCCGGGTATGCCGGGCGCCCGTTTGGCGTCTCGGGACCCTGTTCACATCGTTCGGGGCCGTATGTGGAAACCTCGGCCGGACTCCCTACGGATGGAACCTGGATAGGCGATAAACCTGGACTAGGGACTTAAGTGTTTAGGTAGGCCGTGGCCGACACCCTCGTTGGGCTTCCACTTGAAGATTGCCGAGTACATGTTGTGTAAACAGCGGTAAGTGGTGAAAGCGTGTATGAAGAAGTATACCCCTACAGGGTTAACATCATCTATTCGAATAGCCGCGTCCGCGGTAAAGGACTACTTGGTTGCCTATACAGTTCATAGACAAGTTAATGGTTACTACTAAAAGATTCAAGATAAGTGTGAGTACCGAGGATGGCCCCCTCGTAGGATGACGAGGGAGGATCCCCGGTGGAGTATTGTGTTGGTGAGTAGTGGACTCGTGTGCGAAAACTATTTTTACTAGTGGAGTCTCGTAGGATAGCTTAGCCAAGAGTCAAAGTTGGCTTGCTGCAATAGCTCCACCACCTTCTTGAGAATGAGCATGTATAGTAGGTTCTGTTGTAAGACTTGCTGAGTACCTTTGTACTCATGTTTGCTTAATTACTGTTTTCAGAAGACAACACCGCCCCCTCCGATGGGTTCTACGTAGACCTTGATGTCGACGAGTGACTAGCCACCCAGGTGGTGCTCCTGGGCATGGAGGGCCCTATGTAGATAGACAGGCTTCGGAAGCCTTCTTGCTTTCTAGTGTCTGTACTCAAACTATTTACTTCTGCTTGTGCTTGTATGATTGTATGACTTGAGTGTCGGGTCGTGTGACCCCTACCTGTATGAACATGTTATGTATGGCTCTATGGAGCCTTTAAATAAAGTACTTGAGTTGTAGTGTTTTGTTGTGATGCCATGTTGTATGCACTCATATCGGGCATATTGTGTGTATGATTGAAATGCTTGGTATGAGTGGGATCCGACAATCTAGTTGTTTATCCTTGGCAGCCTTTCTTATGGGGAAATGTAGTCTAGTGTTCCTCGAGCCATAGTAGTCCGCTACAGCCCGTTCACCGGAGTCCTGCTAGCCCAGCACTACTGCTCAGGACACTTGACTGGCCGGCATGTGTTTCACTTGTTCCTATGTCTGTCCCTTCGGGGAAATGTCACGCGGTCCGGAGTCCTGCCAGCCTGCTAAGCCGGTCCCCGGAGTCCTGTTAGCCCAGTGCTACAGCCCGGATTCACTCGCTGATGACCGACATGCTCGATGTGATTCATGTATGCCTGTCTCCATAGGTCTGTGCCGCTTTAGGTTCACGACTAGCCATGTCGGCCTGGGTTCTCTATCGTATGGATGCTAGCGACACTATCATATACGTGAGCCAAAAGGCGCAAAGGTCCCGGGCCATGGTAAGGCGACACCCGTGGGTTACCGTGCGTGAGGCCGCAATGTGATATGAGGTGTTACCGACTAGATCGATGTGATATGGAATCGGGGTCCTGACAGCGTTGGCATCAGAGCCGGACTGCCTGTAGGTTCGTTGAGCCAAACTGGTCGATGTCGAGTCTAGAAATGCTTTAGTTATATGTAGGGGAATTGGTTGTGGGAGGGAACGTAAGGATCTTTTACTCCTTTACCTTATGCCCTCTGATCTGAGTTATTCTCTTCTCATTCAACGTGGGTTAAGGACTAGGCTCTCTTCTTCTATCAGGTTCACGTGTTACTAATCCGTAGTAGCTTATAGGATTGTTGTTACAAGCCTCAGTACAGTTTCTACTACTTTTAGCATGTTGCCAGTTGAATCAGAACCTTGATATGATGTTGTTGAGTGGTATTGCAAACGGTTGTGGATGTCTCAAATCTTTTTCTAAGCATTTACAGCTGTTATGCTGTCCAATTTTCCCTAGAAATTCTAATGTCTTTGCATTGTGGTTGTGCTTTTAGATGAACACTCGTGCTCAAAACCAAGTGGTTCGCCTGACCCGGTGCCTTGATGTGCCTGGTCATACAGCTATGTTAGTCCAGGTAATGATCGAGATGGGTTACCGTTGGTATCCCGAATACACTGTCGAAGAGCAGTTCTGAGACTTTAATCAAAGCCAATATTTCTGCACCGTCAGGATATTTCCTTCTTATCCTGGATCTACCGAGCCCCTCCACTGTTCCTATGGACTCGGGGTTACTGTTGAGATGGCTGTGTAGGATGCTGCCTATTCCATGATGACCATCATGCGAGTCCGGACTGGCCTGCTTCGGAACACCGACTTCCGTTACATGCCAGCTTCACTTCCGGGAGCGCAAGGGTATCTTCAGGATATCTATGCTGACTCCACTCAGGAGGACTCATTAACTCGTACCACTGCGGAGATGCTCGAGGATAAGGACCGAGAGAATCGGGCCTTGAGGCTGGAGCTTTTCAACACCCATGCTGATCATTGGGCCACATTGACTCGGTTTGCACCTGCGGTGCAAGCTGGATGTATGGATACAAGGGATCTGTATCCTGTGAGATCTGCTCTGCTAGACATGGTGGATTGGCGTGATGTGGGAGGCATCACCCCTCCCCGTGGTCCCCGCAGGCCACCGTTTGTTGGTCTAAGACCTCATCCTAGCCCCTTTGGTCCACAAGCTCCTCAGGACCGTCTGTTCCTGGATGATCATGTTGAACTTCCAGGCTATGGAGGTGACTTCTATGAGGACTACTACGGAGCTGTCTGAGTTAGTAGTAGTATCACTAGTATTGTAATAGTTGTATCTCCACTGTCCTGCGTGACTTGTGGAATATGACTTTGTGTGTAATCAATTCCGGAGGTGTAGACAAATAATGTATAGGAGCTTGGAATGCCTCTGATGAGATGTAACGTCTTTCATCATAGTTGTACTGTAGCCTGGGCTTGTACTAAACTATGTATGGTGTGTATGACCGTTGGTATATATATGGCAGTTTTCTATTACCATGACATACGGATGAACATCACTGCATTCCATGTTATCCATTACATTCTGCACTTCCTTGCTAAGTTTGAGCCATCCTTACCTAAACCGTTGTCCTGTTTTCTCCTAGGATGGTCAACACCCGCAGCAACCCTCCTGCCCCGGAGCAGGGGGAAGCCAATGCAGCTAGGGGTGAAAATCTGCCTCACCCTCCTTCTTTGGCCGAAGTGATGCTGGAGGCGGAAAGAAACAAGCGTGAGACTAACCGCTTACTGGAGCGGATTGAGCAAAGCACTGCACGCCATCCGCGAAATGACTTGGTGTCAATCAATGACTTTATCAAGCTGTACCCACCAAAGTTTAACCATTCCGTCGAGCCCCTCGACGCGGATGACTGGCTTCACAGCATCACCCACAAACTACATTCTACCAACGTAGCCGAAGCTGATAAGGTTACTTATGTTGCCTACCATCTCGAAGGCCCTGCTAGCCTCTGGTGGGAAAATTTTGAAGCTATGCGCCCGGTCGGCCAAATCACAACTTGGGCTGAATTCAGTGAGGCTTTCCGTGAGCATCACATTCCGGAAGGTCTCATAGATCGCAAGAGGGAGGAGTTCTGCAATTTCACCCAAGGAAGACTGACTGTGGATGCTTATAGCCGTGAATTTGGGAATCTGGCACGTTATGCTCCTAAAGAAGTATCTACCGACGCTAAGAAACAGGCAAGGTTCCGCAAGGGACTTAGCCCCGAGCTTCCCTGCGATCTTCGTCTGCACGAGTGCACCTCCTTTCAGAAGTTGGTCAATAAAGCCATCAGTGCTGAGTCAGGCCAGTCTGACTATGATGCTTCACACAAGCACTCACGTGATTTTGGCTCTTCATCCGGCTCTGGAGCTCAGAAGCGCCTGGTGTGGATCCCAAGCACGACACTGCCACCTAGGTTCATTCCGAGGCCATCCTTTGAGGCGCCTCGTCCCAACCAGCAGTTTGCACCGCCTAAGCCCTATGGTGGCCCCGCTGCTAATGCTGCCCCACGCCACAATGTGGTGACATGCTTCAAGTGTGGAGAGCCGGGTCACTATAGTCGAGAGTGTCCCCAGAACAACCCCAATTAGTCTGGAAAGTCCGTTGGCCGTGGTATGCCAGCGGGAAAGACATTCTACGCCAAGCCGGTCACCACTGCATGTGGCCATGTCAACTATGTTTGAGCCGAGGAGGCCCATGAGGATCCTAACGTCGTCCTTGGTATGCTCCTTTTTAATTGCCATCCGGCATCTATTCTTTTCGATACTGGAGCATCTCATTCATTCATATCCAAGAATATGCTCGATTGCATAACACGACATTCTGTGACATGCCCTCTACCATGGAAATTCAAACCCCTGGCTCTAGATGGCAAACTTCTAGAGTAAGCCATGGGAACGAAATTCTTGTCGATAGACTTGTCTTCCTTGCATCCTTAATAGCTCTCAAGTCCTCGGACATAAACATCATCTTGGGTATGGACTGGATGTCAGCTCATTATGCTAAGATTGATTGTGCCACTAGAAACGTTCAACTTACTCACCCATCGGGCAAGACAGTCAATGTCTTAACTCGAGTGGCCAAGCACCAGCTTTACTCCCTAAATGCCAACCCCCTTCCAGACCTTGAAGATGTTCCAGTAGTCCAAGACTTTCCGAATGTCTTTCCAGAAGAACTGCCAGGTGTTCCACCTGATAGGGATGTCGAGTTTGTGATAGACCTTGTTCCAGGAACCGTTCCAATTTCTAGGAGACCCTATAAGATGGCGCCCTTAGAACTAGCCGAGCTTAAGAACCAACTCGATGAGTCCTTGAAAAATGGTTTCATCCGTCCTAGTTCCTCTCCTTGGGCTTGCCCCGTCCTCTTCGTCAACAAGAGGGATGGAACGGATCGAATGGTTGTAGATTACCGACCTGTCAACTTGGTCACTATCAAGAACAAGTATCTGCTTCCCAGGATCAATGATCTGTATGATCAGCTCACTGGATCCTCAGTCTTTTACAAGATGGATTTGAGGTTGGGCTACCATCAAATCAAAATCAGAAACGGGGACATTCCCAAAATGGCCTTTGTTTCCTGTTATGGCCAATACGAGTACACCGTTATGTCCTTCGGTTTAACCAATGCCCCACCCACCTTCTCTTGGTTAATGAACTCTGTATTCATGGAGTATTTGGATAAATTCGTCGTAGTATACCTCGATGACATACTCATCTACTCCAAGAATGAAGATGAACATGCCGAACATCTAAGGCTGGTATTAACGAAACTTCGAGAGCATCGCCTTTATGCCAAATTCTCCAAGTGTGAATTTTTGGTTGCCAGAAGTGACCTATCTAGGCCATGTAATCTCTGGTAAGGGTATTGCTATCAATCCCGAGCGAGTTCAAGCTGTCCTTGATTGGACTCCACCTGAGACGGTCAAGCAAGTTCGGAGCTTCCTTGGCTTAGCGAGCTACTGCTGCCACTTCGTCGAGAATTTCTCCAAGGTTGCTAAACCTCTAACTGAACTCCTCAAGAAAGATAAAAAGTTTGAGTGGACTCCACAGTGCGAGTTCAGCTTTCAGGAACTGAAAAGACGCCTGACATCTGCTCCCGTACTGGTACCACCAGATTTCTCCAAGGACTTTATTATCTATTGTGACGCCTCGCGTCAAGGACTAGGTTGCATACTCATGCAAGATCGTCAGGTAATTGCCCATGCTTCACGGCAATTACACCCACATGAGGAAAATTATCCCACACATGATCTAGAGCTTGCAGTTGTAGTCCATGCACTAAAAACTTGGCGACATTACCTCCTCGGTAATCGTTGCGAGATCTTCACCGATCACCAAAGTTTGAAATATATCTTGACCCAACCAGATTTGAATCTCAGGCAACGATGTTGGGTCGAGTTGATCTCGGATTACGAGTTAGGAATAACTTACACCCCGGGCAAAGCCAATGTCATGGCTGATGCACTAAGCCGTAAATCCTATTGTAACAACCCGATGTTACAAAAAAAGTCAACCACTTCTCCATGAGGAATTTCGTAAGCTTAATCTTCACATTGTTCCTCGAGGATTCCTATCCACCCTGGTGGCGAAGCCTAATCTTATGGATCAGATCATAACCGCCCAGCGGTATGATAAGGGCATATCCCGGATTAAGGAAAACATCGCTAGCGGAGTTGCTAAATGTTTTTCCATGGATGAGCGAGGTGTTGTCTTCTTCGAGAAGCGCTTGGTGGTTCCCAAGAAACAACATCTACGCCAGTTGATCCTTAAGGAAGCTCATGAACCCCCTCTCACCATTCATCCCGGTAGTACTAAAATGTATCAGGACCTACACCAGAGGTTTTGGTGGACTAGGATGAAGAGAGAAATCGCTCAATACATTGCTAATTGCTACGTTTTTCGTCGGGTTTAAGCAGAGCATCAACGGCCTGCTGGCACCCTTCAACCTTTGGCTATTCCTGAGTGGAAATGGGATAAAATCAGTATGGATTTCATTACCGGGTTTCCCAGGACCAAGAGAGGGAATAATGCCATCTTCCTCATGATCGACCGCCTTTCCAAGGTAGCCCACTTTCTACCTGTTCGTGAGAGTATCACCGCTAGCCAGCTAGCTGACTTATACATCTCCCGAATAGTGTCTCTTCATGGTGTTCCATTGGAAATTAACTCAGACCGTGGGAGTGTCCTCACCTCTTGATTTTGGGAAAGTTTCCAAAATGCTATGGGAACTCGTCTCTCTTTTAGCACCGCCTTCCATCCTCAATCAAGTGGTCAAGTAGAGCGAGTCAATCAAATTCTGGAAGATATGCTCCGAGCTTCTGTCATCTCGTTCGGAATGGGTTGGGAGAAATGCCTTCCATTCGCGGAGTTTGCTTATAACAATAGTTATCAAGCTAGCTTGGGCAAGGCTCCTTTCGAAGTTCTCTATGGACGAAAATGTCAAACACCTCTTAACTGGTCAGAAACCGAGGAAAGACAACTCTTTGGCCCGGATATGATTCAGGAAGCAGAAGAGCAAGTTCGTGTTATTCGTGAGAAATTGAAAACAGCCCAATCTCGTCAAAAGAGCCAATATGATCTTAGACATAAGCTCATGACTTATGAAGTCGGCGAGAAGGCTTACCTTCGGGTTACTCCGTTAAAGAGAACCCATCGTTTCGGTATCAAAGGCAAATTGGCTCCTCGTTACATTGGACCCTTTCACATTCTCGCTAAACGAGGAGAAGTTGCCTACCAATTGGAACTACCTTCACATCTTTCCAGAGTTCACAATGTCTTCCATGTTTCTCAACTCACGCGTTGCTTCGCGGATCCCATCCGTGGAGTGGACCACGAAACACTTGATCTACAAGATAACCTCTCATATCGAGAATATCCCGTTCGTATCCTTGATCAAGCCGAGCGTACCACCCGACACCATAATATCAAGTTTCTCAAGGTTCAATGGTCACACCATTCCGAGGAAGAGGCCACTTGGGAAAGGGAGGATCGTCTTCGACTCGAGTACCCCACCTTCTTTCTGGAGGATCCTAAATCTCGGGATGAGATTCTTTTGAGTGGGGGTGAGTTATCACACCGTAGCTAGTTCAAGCATTAGAGTGTGCATCATGTTTAAATTCCTTTTAAATTTGAAATGGGGATGACAGAACCCCCAACACCCCCCCTGGAACAACTAGGGTTTACTAAAAACTTTTTCAATGAACCTGAAATGCCCTTCTAAAAAGCCCACCCTTTTTGTTTTGGGTTAAAACCTTTGACAAAAATGGTGCACATTTTTCTAAGACATCTAAGGTCATTGGATTAATACTTATAGTATTTGCATTTGGGCATTTAAATGCTATAAAAGATTTTAAATGCTCAAGTAATCACAAGCTAAAATGTTTGTTGTTGGATATATTCTAAGCAGTGGCCATGATTAATTTTATGATTTATGGTAATGCCCTGGCATTTTTAATAAAGCCCTGAAGTTACAGAAATAATAGAATAAATAAAAAACAGAAAAGGAGAGAAAGAACAGGGACTTACCTGGCGCAGCCCACCAGCCCACCCGGCTCGGCCCAGTCCACTGGCTCTTGCCAGTCGTCCTCCTCCTCTCGCCAGGAGGACGAGGAGCGCGTGGCCGGCGCCCGCGGCCACACGCCGGCCACCTCCTGCTTCCGCCGACACCCTAGAGGCGTCTACGTGTGCCACGCCGACCCCCACGTCTCCCTCTCTTTCTTCCCACTCTCCCCATGGCCTCTCCCCCTCTCTGGCTCTCTCCCCATCTCCCTGCCGAGCGCAGCCGTCGCCGCCGACAAGCTCCACCACAGCCACCGCCGTCCATTCGTTGCCTCGTCATGCCAGGAAGCTCCGCCGTCATCGACTACATCGAGTAGGCCGAGCCCCGAGCGCTCGCTCGCCCCGGAGACGCTGCACCGAGCTCGTCCTCAACTCCGACCACCGGAGATCCCCTTCGCCGTCCCCACCGCATCAGCTCATCCCCGACCTCTTCGACTGCCTCGACGAGACTCCCGTGAGCTCAGCCACCTCCCCACCCTCACCGTTCCCTCTCTCGAGCCCCGTAGCAACCGCACGTAGCTCACCCGCACGCACCGCCGAGGAGCTCGTCACCGATGAGTCTCCGGCCACCCAATGGCTGCGCCACCCCGTCCACTAGTCCTACCGCACCTCCAGGAGCTCAATGCACCAAAACACGCGCCTCCCCATGCCACCTAGCGACTAGTTCAACCTCACCCGAGCTCCGGCCGCCGCCAAACTCGTCGCCGGCGACGTTTCCGGCCACCCCAGCTCCACCCACTGCCACCACTCGACGCGGCTTCCTCCCTGCCTCACGTAGATGATCTCCGCCGTCCTTTTGGTCGCCAGAGTGCAAATCCCACGTTGCTCCACCGCGTCTGGCCTCGCCGGCGGCTAGACGCCGGTGAGTTGACCCTGTTTGACCCCGTGTGGGCCCAGGTTGACCCCCCCTGAGTCTATGACAGGTGGGGCCGACCTGCTAATTAGCTTAGGATTAGTTTTAACTAATTTTAATTAGTTTAGTCACTGACATGTGGGCCCAGGCCCCACTGACAGTTAATTAGTGTTAATTTAATTCTGTTAATTTGCTGAGTCACTGACAGACAGGGCCCACCAGTCAGGTTTGACCTGGCCGACCCAGTTGACCCGCTGACGTCACACCTATGTCATGCTGACGCATTAATTCAATTACTGTATTTTTCTTTAATAAGAAATTCCAGAAAATAGCCAAAACTTCTAAAAATCATAGAAAATCAACCATAGCTCCAAATTAAACAATTTATATATGCAAAATGATCAGAAAAATTCAATCTATCCATCTGTGATGGTTTCATGCATGACAAAACAAGTTAACCATGCTGTTTAAGCAGAACAAGATAATGCACTAATAAGGCCATGTTAAATGAGCTAACATTTGAATCTTTGATTCAAATGAGTTCATTCCATCCTGTTTTAGCTTGCATTAGGCCAAGACACATTCATTTCTGCCATATCATAGCATGCATCATATTGTTGCATATTGTCATGTGTTGATTATGTTCGGTGTGTCTTTCGTGGTTGGTTCTGCCTCCGAGGATAACCCCGAGTATCCGTCTGAAGGGCAATACACTACTACCACTACAATAGGAAAGCAACCCATTGATCATTACGATACAACCCACGTTCTCGCTTCTGCTCTTGTTTACTGCATTAAGACAACGCGATTCAAACTGCTGTGTGCTACGGTAGTTGAACCCTTATCCTCTGCATGACCTATCATTGCCACAGTAACTAGATGAAACCCACTAGCATGTGTAGGAGTTCATTGAGCCATGTTAGTGTTTCCTACCTTGCTATGCCTGCTATGCTTAGTGTTGTGTCAGGTTTGGTTCATCTGGGTGATGGGCTAGAGTGAAATGTTTATGTCGGTAATGTGAGGGATGTGTTGAGCATGAATTGGTAAAGGTATCGATGAGAGGCCATGTAGGAGTACATGGTGGGTTGTTTCATTGAGGCCGTCCCTAAGAACTAAGATCTGTATGTGTGATTTTAAGAATCAGCTACTACCATGCATTGGGATCCTTAATTGACCCTCTCGGCTTCTTAATCACCCTAGTACCCTGTCCAGGAGTTGCAAATAGTTTCTGGTGTTTGTAGGTTATGTGTTGGCGGCCGTGCGTAGCGCTGACCCTAGGGGTGGGCTATGTTGCGGTAGATACACCGTGGCCGGGTATGCCGGGCGCCCGTTTGGCGTCTCGGGACCCTGTTCACATCGTTCGGGGCCGTATGTGGAAACCTCGGCTGGACTCCCTACGGATGGAACCTGGATAGGCGATAAACCTGGACTAGGGACTTAAGTGTTTAGGTAGGCCGTGGCTGACACCCTCGTTGGGCTTCCGCTTGAAGGTTGCCGAGTACATGTCGTGTAAACAACGGTAAGTGGTGAAAGCGTGTATGAAGAAGTATACCCCTGCAGGGTTAACATCATCTATTCGAATAGCCGCGTCCGCGGTAAAGGACTACTTGGTTGCCTATATAGTTCATAGACAAGTTAATAGTTACTACTAAAAGACTCAAGATAAGTGTGAGTACCGAGGATGGCCCCCTCGTAGGATGACGAGGGAGGATCCCCGGTGGAGTATTGTGTTGGTGAGTAGTGGACTCGTGTGCGAAAACTATTTTTACTAGTGGAGTCTCGTAGGATAGCTTAGCCAAGAGTCAAAGCTGGCTTGCTGCAATAGCTCCACCACCTTCTTGAGAATGAGCATGTATAGTAGGTTCTGTTGTAAGACTTGCTGAGTACCTTTGTACTCATGTTTGCTTAATTACTATTTTCAGAAGATAACACCGCCCCCTCCGATGGGTTCTACATAGACCTTGATGTCGACGAGTGACTAGCCACCCAGGTGGTGCTCCTGGCCATGGAGGGCCCTATGTTGATTGTCAGGACCCCGATTCCAAGTCACATCGATCTAGCCGGTAACACCTCATATCACTTTGCGGCCTCACGCACGATATCCCACGGGTGTTGCCTTACCATGGCCCGGGACCGTTTGCGCCTTTTGGCTCACGTATATGATAGTGTCGCTAGCATCCATATGACAGAGAACCTGGGCCGACATGGCTAGTCATGAACCCAAAGCGGCACAGACCTATGGAGACAGGCATACATGTATCACATCGAGCATGTCGGTCATCAGCGAGTGATTCCGGGCTGTAGCACTGGGCTAACAGGACTCCGGGGGACCCGGGCTGTAGCAGGCTAGGTAGGACTCCGGAAATCACCGCGTGACATTTCCCCAAAGGGACAGACATAGGAACGAAGTGAAACACATGCCGGCCAGTCACGTGTCCTGAACAGTAGTGCTGGGCTAGCAGGACTCCGGTGAACCGGGCTCTAGCGGACTACTATGGCTCGAGGAACACTAGACTACATTTCCCCATAAGAAAGGCTGCCAAGGATAAACAACTAGATTGTCGGATCCCACTCATACCAAGCATTTCAATCATACACACAATATGCCTGATATGAGTACATACAACATGGCATCACAACAAAACTCTACAACTCAAGTACTTTATTTAAAGGCTCCAGAGAGCCATACATAACATGTTCATACAGATAGGGGTCACATGACCCGACACTCAAGTCATACAAACATACAAGCACATGCGGAAGCAACTAGTTTGAGTACAGACTCTAGAAAGTAAGAAGGCTTCTCGAAGCCTGTCTATCTACATAAGGCCCTCCATGGCCAGGATCACCACCTGGGTGGCTAGTCACTCGTCGACGTCAAGGTCTACGTAGAACCCATCAGAGTGGGCGGTGTCGTCTGAAATAGTAATTAAGCAACATGAGTAGAAAGGTACTCAGCAAGTCTTACATCAGAACCTACTATACATGCTTATTCTCAAGAAGGTGGTGGGGTTAATGCAGCAAGCCAGCTTTGACTCTTGGCTAAGCTATCCTACGGAACTTCACCACTAAATTAGTTTTCGCACACGAGTCCACTACTCACCAACACAATACTCCACCGTGGATCCTCTCTCGTCATCCTACGAGAGGGCCATCCTCGATACTCACACTTATCCTGAGTCTTTTAGTAGTGTCCATTAACTTGTCTATGAACTGTATAGGCAACCAAGTAGTCCTTTACCGCAGACGCGGCTATTCGAATAGTTTTATACCTTGCAGGGGTGTACTTCTTCATACACGCTTTCACCACTTACCGCCGCTTACACGACATGTACTCGGCAACCTTCAAGCGGAAGCCCAGCGAGGGTGTTGGCCACGGCCTACCTAAACACTTAAGTCTCTAGTCCAGGTTTATCGCCTATCCAGGTTCCATCCGCAGGGAGTCCGGCCGAGGTTTCCACATACGGCCCCGAACGATGTGAACAGGGTCCCGAGACGCCAAACGGGTGCCCGGCATACCCGGCCACGGTGTATCTACCGCAACATAGCCCACCCCTAGGGTCAGCGCTACGCACGGCCGCCAACACATAACCTACAAACACCAGAAACTATTTGCAACTCCTGGACAGAGTACTAGGGTGATTAAGAAGCCGAGAGGGTCCATTGGTTCGGGCCCAATGTACGGTAGTAACTGCATCTTAAATCACACATACAGATCTCAGTTCTTAGGGACGGCCTCAATGAAACAACCCACCATGTACTCCTACATGGCCTCTCATCGATACCTTTACCAAAACATGTTCAACACATCCCTCACATTACCGACATAAGCATTTCACTCTAGCCCATCACCCAGATGAACCAGACCTGACACAACTCTAAGCATAGCAGGCATAGCAAGGTAGGAATCACATACATGGCTCAATCAACTCCTACACATGCTAGTGGGTTTCATCTAGTTTCTGTGGCAATGACAGGTCATGCAGAGGATAAGGGTTCAACTACCGTAGCACACAGCAGTTTGAATCGTGTTGTCTTAATGTAGTAAACAAGAGCAGAAGCGAGAACATGGGTTTGTATCGGAATGATCAATGGTTGCTTGCCTGATGGAGTGGTAGTGGGATACTGCCCTTCAGTTGGATACTCGTGAATATCCTCGGAGGCAGAACCTACCACAAAGAACACATCGGAGCACAATCAACACATGACGATATGCAACAATATGATGCATTCTATGACATGGCAATATGAATGTGTGTTGGCCTAATGGAAGCTATAACAGAAAGGAATGAACTCATTTGAATCAAAGATTCAAATATTAGCTCATTAAACATGGCCTTAATAGTGCATTTCCTTATTCTGCTTAAACAGCAAGGTAAACTTGTTTTGTCATGCATGAAACCATTAAGATGGATAGATTGAATTTTTCTGATCATTTTTCATATATAAATCTTTGCATTTGGAGCTATGGTTGATTTTCTATGATTTTTAGAAGTTTTGACTATTTTCTGGAATTTCCTGAATAAAATTAAATCCAGAAAATGCATTACTGCGTCAGCATTGCGTCATGCTGACCTCAGCAGGTCAAAGGCGCCAGCCCAGGTCAAACCTGACTGGTGGGCCCCTTCTGTCAGCCTCTCAGTGCACTAACTACGTTTAGTTAGCCTAATTACTGGGCAGGGCCCACTAGTCAGTGACTATACTAATTAAACTAACTAATTTTAGTTAGAAACTAATCTGGATAATTAGCAGGGGGGCCCGCTTGTCATTGACTCAAAGGAGTCAACCTGGGCCCACCCAGTTCACGTCAGTGGTCAAACCACCGGTCAACAGGGCTAATCCCGCCAGCGTTGAGTCGCCGGCGAGGCCGAGACGACGGAGGGCTTCGGAAAACGCCCTCAGGCGACCAAATCGACAGCGGAGACCATCTACGGGTAGCTAGGAACGAGTCGCAGCGTTTGGTGGTGGTAGTTGGGCTCGGGGTGGCCGGAATCATCGCCGGCGACGAGCTTGGCGTTCGCCGGAGTCGGGTGAGGACGGTTTCGATGCTACGGTGCACGGGAGGAAGAGCTGGTGGTGGCTACGGGTTCCTGGTGCTGCACTAAGCATGGTGAGGCGCTCAGTTGTGAGCTTGCACGGCTGTGGCCACGGCTGCGCCATGGCCAGCGGCGAGAAGCTCTCGGCCGCGGTGAAAAATGGAGCTAGGGAACGAGCGCGAGCACGAGAGAAGAGGGAAAAGGAAGAGGAGCTCACAGCGGGGTCGGCGACGGGGTCAGCGATCTCGGGGAGGTCCTGGTGGCGGCGAATCGATCGGAGATGGCTCGGGTGCCCGAGGTTGAAGACGAGGGCGAAGGCGGCGATGCAGGGCCTCCGACGATGCGTGGCTCGGTGGGGAGGACGAGGGAGTCGAGGCGGAGCTAATGGGCTCGTCGGAGGGGCGAGGGAGTGGCTGTGGTGGCAACTACGGCAATCGGCGGTGAGGTACGCGCTCGGACATCGCGGGAGAGGATGAGGGAGACGAGGGGCAGAATGAGAGAGGATGAGAGGGAGGCGTGGGGGTCGCGTGGCGTCGTATGGGCGTCTCCCGGCGTCGGTAGAAGCAGGAGGTGGCCGGCGCGTGGCCGGCGCGCGGCGAGCACGCGCCCCTGTATCCTGGCGCGAGGTAGGGGGTGACTAGCCGAGCCAGTAGGCTGGGCCGAGCCAGGTAAGGCCCAGGTGGGCTTCTTTCTCTTTTTTAGATTTAGTTTCTGTTTTCTATTAAACTGCAACTGTTTAGCTTTATTAAAAATACTAAAACGTTTCCAAAAATCCTGAAAATAATTGTCGGCTCTGTTTAGATTATTTCCAACAGCAAACATTTATTTCCAGAATTATTTGGGCATTTAAATTATTTTATAGCATTTAAATGCCCAAATTCAAATACTTATGATTTAATTCAATGACCTTCTGTTGACCTAGAAAATTGTGCACCAATTTTGCCAGAGGTTCTAACCTAAGACAAAGAGGGTGAACTTTTTAGAAGGGCATTTCAGGTTCATTGAAAATAATTTTAGTAAACCCTAGTTGTTTCCAGGGGGTGTTGGGGGTTTCTGTCTTCCCCATTTCAAATTTAAGAGAAATTTAAACATGATGCACATTCTAATGCTTGAACTAGCTAGGGTGTGACAACTCACCCCCACTCAAAAGAATCTCGTCCCGAGATTTAGGATCCTCCGGGAAGAAGGTGGGGTACTCAAGTCGAAGACGATCCTCCCTTTCCCAAGTGGCTTCTTTCTCGGAATGGTGTGACCATTGAACCTTGAGAAACTTGATATTCTGACGTCGAGTGGTACGCTCGGCCTGATCAAGGATACGAACGGGATATTCCTGATAGGAGAGGTTATCTTGTAGATCAAGCGTTTCGTGGTCCACTCCACGGATAGGATCCGCGAAGCAACGCCTGAGTTGTGAAACGTGGAAGACATCGTGAACTCTGGAAAGATGCGGAGGTAGTTCCAATTGGTAGGCAACTTCTCCTCGTTTGGCAAGAATGCGAAAGGGTCCAATGTAACGAGGGGCCAATTTGCCTTTGATACCGAAACGATGGGTTCCCTTTAACGGAGTAACCCGAAGGTAAGCCTTCTCGTCGACTTCATAAGTCATAGGCTTATGTTTACGATCATATTGACTCTTTTGACGAGATTGGGCTGTTTTCAATTTCTCACGAATAACGCGAACCTGCTCTTCTGCTTCCTGAATCATATCCGGGCCAAAGAGTTGTCTTTCCCCGGTTTCTGACCAGTTAAGAGGCGTTCGACATTTTCGTCCATAGAGAACTTCGAAAGGAGCCTTGCCCAAGCTGGCTTGATAACTATTGTTATAAGCAAACTCCGCGAATGGAAGGCATTTCTCCCAACTCATTCCGAACGAGATGACAGAAGCTCGGAGCATATCTTCCAGAATTTGATTGACTCGCTCTACTTGACCACTTGATTGAGGATGGAAGGCGGTGCTAAAGGAGAGACGAGTTCCCATAGCATTTTGGAAACTTTCCCAAAATCGAGAGGTGAAGAGACTCCCACGGTCTGAGTTAATTTCCAATGGAACACCATGAAGAGACACTATTCGGGAGATGTATAAATCGGCTAGCTGGCTAGCGGTGATACTCTCACGAACAGGTAGAAAGTGGGCTACTTTGGAAAGACGGTCGATCACGACGAAGATGGCATTATTCCCTCTCTTGGTCCTGGGAAACCCAGTGATGAAATCCATACTGATTTTATCCCATTTCCATTCGGGAATAGCCAAAGGTTGAAGGGTGCCAGCAGGCCGTTGATGCTCTGCTTTAACACGACGACAAACGTCGCAATTAGCAATGTATTGAGCGATTTCTCTCTTCATCCTAGTCCACCAAAACCTCTGGCGTAGGTCTTGATACATTTTAGTACTACCGGGATGAATGGTGAGAGGGGATTCATGAGCTTCCTTAAGGATCAGCCGCCTCAGGTTTCGTGCCTTTGGAACCACTAGGCGATTCCCAAAGTATACGACACCTTGATCATCAATGGAGAAACAATTCGCGACTCCTTTCTTAATGTTTCTCTTAATACGGGAGATTCCCGGATCTACCTTCTGTGCCTTGATGATCTGATCCGTAAGGGTAGGTTTCGCCACCAGGGTGGATAGGAATCCTTGAGGAACAATGTGAAGATTTAGCTTACGAAATTCCTCATGGAGAAGTGGTTGACTTTGTTGTAACATCAGGTTGTTACAATAGGACTTACGGCTTAGCGCATCAGCCATGACATTGGCTTTGCCCGGGGTGTAAGTTATTCCTAAGTCGTAATCCGAGATCAACTCAACCCAACGTCTTTGCCTGAGATTCAAATCTGGTTGGGTGAAGATATATTTCAAACTTTGGTGATCGGTGAAGATCTCGCAACGATTACCGAGAAGGTAATGTCGCCAAGTTTTAAGTGCATGGACTACAGCTGCAAGCTCTAGATCATGTGTGGGATAATTTTCCTCATGTGGGTGTAATTGCCGTGAAGCATAGGCAATTACCTGACGATCTTGCATGAGTATGCAACCTAGTCCTTGTCGCGAGGCGTCGCAATAGATAATAAAGTCCTTGGAGAAATCTGGTGGTACCAGTACGGGAGCAGATGTCAGGCGTCTTTTCAGTTCCTGAAAGCTGAGCTCGCACTATGGAGTCCACTCGAACTTTTTATCTTTCTTGAGGAGTTCAGTTAGAGGTTTAGCAACCTTGGAGAAATTCTCGACGAAGCGGCGGCAATAGCTCGCTAAGCCAAGGAAACTCCGAACTTGCTTGACCGTCTCAGGTGGAGTCCAATCAAGGACGGCTTGAACTCGCTCGGGATTGACAGCAATACCCTTACCAGAGATTACATGGCCTAGATAGGTCACTTCTGGCAACCAAAATTCACACTTGGAGAATTTGGCATAAAGGCGATGCTCTCCAATACCAGCCTTAGATGTTCGGCATGTTCCTCTTCATTCTTGGAGTAGATGAGTATGTCATCGAGGTATACTACGACGAATTGATCCAAGTACTCCATGAAAACCGAGTTCATTAACCGAGAGAAGGTGGCTGGGGCATTGGTTAAACCGAAGGACATGACGGTGTACTCGTATTGGCCATAACGAGTAACAAAGGCCGTTTTGGGAATGTCCCCGTTTCTGATTTTGATTTGATGGTAGCCCAACCTCAAATCCATCTTGGAAAAGACTGAGGATCCAGCGAGCTGATCATACAGATCGTTGATCCTGGGAAGCGGGTATTTGTTCTTGATGGTGACCAGGTTGACAGGGCGGTAGTCCACAACCATTCGATCCGTTCCATCCTTCTTCTTGACGAAGAGGACGGGGCAAGCCCAAGGAGAGGAACTAGGACGGATGAAACCCTTTTTCAAGGACTCATCGAGTTGGTTCTTAAGCTCGGCTAGTTCTAAGGGTGCCATCTTGTAGGGTCTTCTAGAAATTGGAACGGTTCCTGGAACAAGGTCTATCACAAACTCAACATCCCTGTCAGGTGGAACACCTGGCAGTTCTTCTGGAAAGACATCCGGAAAGTCTCGGACTACCGGAACATCCTCAAGGTCTGGAAGGGGGTTGGCATTTAAGGAGTAAAGCTGGCGCTTGGCCACTCGAGTTAAGACATTGACTGTCTTGCCCGATGGGTGAGTAAGTTGAACGGTTCTAGTGGCACAATCAATCTTAGCATAATGGGCTGACATCCAGTCCATACCCAAGATGATGTTTATGTCCGAGGACTTGAGAGCTATTAAGGATGCAAGGAAGACAAGTCTATCGACAAGAATTTCGTTCCCATGGCTTACTCTAGAAGTTTGCCATTTGGAACCCGGAGTTTGAATTACCATGGAAGTGGCATGTCACAGAATGTCGTGTTATGCAATCGAGCATAGTTCTCGGATATGAATGAATGAGATGCTCCAGTATCGAAAAGAACAGATGCCGGATGGCAGTTAACAAGGAGCGTACCAAGGACGACGTTGGATCCTCATGAGCCTCCTCGGCTGAAACATAGTTGACATGGCCACGTGCAGTGGTGGCCGGCTTGGCGTAGAATGTTTTCCCGCGGGCTTACCACGGCCAACGGACTTTCCAGTTTGGATTGGGGTTGTTGTTCTGGGGACACTCTCGGCTATAGTGACCCGGCTCTCCACACTTGAAGCATGTCACCACATTGGGGCGTGGAGCAGCATTAGCAGCGGGGCCACCATAGGGCTTGGGCGGTGCAAATTGCTGGTTGGGACGAGGCGCCTCAAAGGATGGCCTCGGAATGAACCTGGGTGGCAGTGCCGTGCTTGGAATCCACACCCGGCGCTTCTGAGCTCCAGAGCCGGATGAAGAGCCAAAGTCATGGGAGTGCTTGCGTGAAGCGTCATAATCAGTCTGGCCTGTCTCAGCACTGATGGCTTTGTTGACCAACTTCTGGAAGGAGGTGCACTCGTGCAGACGAAGATCGCGGGGAAGCTCAGGGCTAAGTCCCTTGCGGAACCTTGCCTGCTTCTTAGCGTCAGTAGATACCTCTTGAGGGGCATAAAGTGCCAGATTCCCAAATTCACGACTATAAGCATCCACAATCAGTCTTCCTTGGGTGAAGTTGCAGAACTCCTCCCTCTTGCGATCCATGAGACCTTCCGGAATGTGATGCTCACGGAAAGCCTCACTGAATTCAGCCCAAGTAGTGATTTGGCCGACCGGGCGCATAGCTTCGAAGTTTTCCCACCAAAGGCTAGCAGGGCCTTCGAGGTGATAGGCAGCATAGGTAACCTTGTCGGCTTCGGCTACGTTGGCAGAACGTAGCTTGTGGGTGATGCTGCGAAGCCAGTCATCCGCGTCGAGGGGCTCGACGGAATGGTTAAACTTTGGTGGGTACAGCTTGATAAAGTCATTGATTGACACCAAGTCATTTCGTGGGTGGCGTGCAGTGTTCTGCTCAATCCGCTCCAGCAGGCGGTTAGTCTCTCGCTTGTTTCTTTCCGCCTCCAGCATTACTTCGGCCAGAGAAGGCGGGTGAGGCAGATTTTCACCCCTAGCTGCACTGGCTTCCCCCTGCTCCGAGGCAGCAGGGTTGCTGCGGGTGTTGACCATCCTAGGAGAAAACAAGACAATGGTTTAGATAAGGATGGCTCAAACTTAGCAAGGAAGTGCAGAATGTAATGGATAACACGGAATGCAGAGATGTTCATCCGTATGTCATGGTAATATAAAACTGCCATATATATACCAACGGTCATACACATCATACATAGTTTAGTACAAGCCCAGGCTACAGTACAACTATGATGAAAGACATTACATCTCATCGGAGGCATTCCAAGCTCCTATACATTATTTGTCTACACCTCCGGAATTGATTACACACAAAGTCATATTCCACAAGTCTCGCAGGACAGTGGAGATACAACTACTACAATACTAGTGGTACTACTACTAACTCAGACAGCTCCGTAGTAGTTCTCATAGAAGTCACCTCCATAGCCTGGAAGTTCAACGTGACCATCCGGGAACAGACGGTCCTGAGGAGCCTGTGGACCATAGGGGCTAGGATGAGGTCTTGGACCAACAAACGGTGGCCTGCGGGGACCACGGGGTGGGGTGATGCCTCCCACATCACGCCAATCCACCATGTCTGGCAGAGCTGATCTCACAGGATACAGATCCCTTGTATCCATACATCCAGCTTGCACCGCAGGTGCAAACCGAGTCAATGTGGCCCAATGATCAGCACGGGTATTGAAAAGCTCCAGCCTCAAGGCCCGATTCTCTCGGTCCTTATCTTCGAGCATCTCGGCAGTGGTACGAGTTAATGAGTCCTCCTGAGTGGAGTCAGCATAGATAGCCTGAAGATACCCTTGCGCTCCCGGAAGTGAAGCTGGCATGTAACGGAAGTCGGTGTTCCGAAGCAGGCCAGTCCGGACTCGCAAGATGGTCATCATGGAATAGGCAGCATCCTGCACAGCCATCTCAACAGTAACCCCGAGTCCATAGGAACAGTGAAGGGGCTCGGTAGATCCAGGATAAGAAGGAAATATCCTGACGGTGCAGAGATATTGGCTTTGATTAAAGTCGCGGAACTGCTCTTCGACGGTGTATTCGGGATACCAACGGTAGCCCGTCTCGATCATTACCCGGACTAACATAGCAGTATGACCGGGCACGTCGAGGCACCGGGTCAGGCGAACCACTTGGTTTTGAACACGGTTGGCCATCTGAAAGCACAACCACAATGCAAAGACATCAGAATTTCTAGGGAAAATTGGACAGCATAACAGCTGTAAATGCTCAGAAAAAGATTTGAGACATCCACAACAGTTCGCAATACCACTCAACAACATCATATCAAGGTTCTGATCCAATTAGCAACATACTAGAATAGTAGAAACTGAACTGGGCTTGTAGCATCAATCCTATAAGCTACTACGGATTAGTAACACGTGAACCTGATAGAAGAAGAGAGCCTAGTCCTTAACCCACGTTGAATGAGAAGAGAATGATTCAGATCAGAGGCATAGGGTAAAGGAGTAAAAGAGCCTTACGTTCCCTCCCACAATCAATTCCCCTACATATAACTAAAGCATTTCTAGACTCGACATCGACCAGTTTGGCTCAACGAACCTACAGGCAGTCCGGCTCTGATGCCAACGCTGTCAGGACCCCGATTCCAAGTCACATCGATCTAGCCGGTAACACCTCATATCACTTTGCGGCCTCACGCACGGTATCCCACGGGTGTCGCCTTACCATGGCCCGGGACCGTTTGCGCCTTTTGGCTCACGTATATGATAGTGTCGCTAGCATCCATATGACAGAGAACCCGGGCCGACATGGCTAGTCGTGAACCCAAAGCGGCACAGACCTATGGAGACAGGCATACATGTATCACATCGAGCATGTCGGTCATCAGCGAGTGATTCCGGCTGTAGCACTGGGCTAAGGACTCCGGGACCCGGCTGTAGCAGGCTAGGCAGGACTCCGGAATCACCGCGTGACATTTCCCCGAAGGGACAGACATAGGAACGAAGTGAAACACATGCCGGCCAGTCAAGTGTCCTGAACAGTAGTGATGGGCTAGCAGGACTCCGGTGAACCGGGCTGTAGCGGACTACTATGGCTCGAGGAACACTAGACTACATTTCCCCATAAGAAAGGCTGCCAAGGATAAACAACTAGATTGTCGGATCCCACTCATACCAAGCATTTCAATCATACACACAATATGCCCGATATGAGTACATACAACATGGCATCACAACAAAACTCTACAACTCAAGTACTTTATTTAAAGGCTCCAGAGAGCCATACATAACATGTTCATACAGATAGGGGTCACATGACCCGACACTCAAGTCATACAAACATACAAGCACATGCGGAAGCAACTAGTCTGAGTACAGACTCTAGAAAGAAAGAAGGCTTCTCGAAGCCTGTCTATCTACATAGGGCCCTCCATGGCCAGGATCACCACCTGGGTGGCTAGTCACTCGTCGACGTCAAGGTCTACGTAGAACCCATCGGAGGGGCGGTGTCGTCTGAAACAGTAATTAAGCAAACATGAGTACAAAGGTACTCAGCAAGTCTTACATCAGAACCTACTATACATGCTTATTCTCAAGAAGGTGGTGGGGTTGAATGCAGCAAGCCAGCTTTGACTCTTGGCTAAGCTATCCTACGGAACTTCACCAGTAAAATAGTTTTCGCACACGAGTCCACTACTCACCAACACAATACTCCACCGGGGATCCTCCCTCGTCATCCTACGAGAGGGCCATCCTCGGTACTCACACTTATCTTGAGTCTTTTAGTAGTATCCATTAACTTGTCTATGAACTGTATAGGAAACCAAGTAGTCCTTTACCGCGGACGCGGCTATTCGAATAGTTTTATACCCTGCAGGGGTGTACTTCTTCATACACGCTTTCACCACTTACCGCCGCTTACACGACATGTACTCGGCAACCTTCAAGCGGAAGCCCAACGAGGGTGTTAGCCACGGCCTACCTAAACACTTAAGTCTCTAGTCCAGGTTTATCGCCTATCCAGGTTCCATCCGCAGGGAGTCTGGCCGAGGTTTCCACATACGGCCCCGAACGATGTGAACAGGGTTCCCGAGACACCAAACGGGTGACTCGGTACACCGTGCCACAGTGTATCTACCGCAACATAGCCCACCCCTAGGGTCAGCGCTATGCACGACTGCCAACACATTACCTACAAACACCAGAAACTACTTGCAACTCCTGGACAGAGTACTAGGGTGGTTAAGAAGCCGAGAGGGTCCATTTGTTTCGGGCCCAATGTATGGTAGTAACTGCATCTTAAATCACACATACAGATCTCAGTTCTTAGGGACGGCCTCAATGAAACAACCCACCATGTACTCCTACATGGCCTCTCATCGATACCTTTACCAAAACATGTTCAACACCTCCCTCACATTACCGACATAAGCATTTCACTCTAGCCCATCACCCAGATGAACCAGACCTGACACAACTCTAAGCATAGCAGGCATAGCAAGGTAGGAATCACATACATGGCTCAATCAACTCCTACACATGCTAGTGGGTTTCATCTAGTTTCTGTGGCAATGACAGGTCATGCAGAGGATAAGGGTTCAACTACCATAGCACACAGCAATTTGAACAGTGTTGTCTTAATGTAGTAAACAAGAGCAGAAGCGAGAACATGGGTTTGTATCGGAATGATCAATGGTTGCTTGCCTGATGGAGTGGTAGTGGGATACTGCCCTTCGGTTGGATACTCGTGAATATCCTCAGAGGCAGAACCTACCACGAAGAACACATCGGAGCACAATCAACACATGACGATATGCAACAATATGATGCATGCTATGACATGGCAATATGAATGTGTCTTGGCCTAATGCAAGCTATAACAGAAAGAAATGAACTCATTTGAATCAAAGATTCAAATATTAGCTCATTAAACATGGCCTTAATAGTGCATTTCCTTATTCTTCTTAAACAGCAAGGTAAACTTGCTTTGTCATGCATGAAACCATTACAGATGGATATATTGAATTTTTCTGATCATTTTTCATATATAAATCTTTGCATTTGGAGCTATGGTTGATTTTCTATGATTTTTAGAAGTTTTGACTATTTTCTGGAATTTCCTGAATAAAATTAAATCCAGAAAATGCATTACTGCGTCAGCATTGCGTCATGCTGACCTCAGCAGGTCAAAGGCGCCAGCCCAGGTCAAACCTGACTGGTGGGGCCCACTGGTCAGTGACTCTGTGCACTAACTACGTTTAGTTAGCCTAATTACTGGGCGGGGCCCACTAGTCAGTGACTATACTAATTAAACTAACTAATTTTAGTTAGAAACTAATCTGGATAATTAGCAGGGGGGCACGCTTGTCATTGACTCAAAGGAGTCAACCTGGGCCCACCCAGTCCAAGTCAGTGGTCAAACCACCGATCAATAGGGCAAATCCCGCCGGCGTTGAGTCGCCGGCGAGGCCGAGACGGCGGAGGGCTTCAGAAAACGCCCTCAGGCGACCAAATCGATGGCGGAGACCATCTACGGGTAGCTGGGAACGAGCCGTAGCGTTTGGTGGTGGTAGTTGGGCTCGGGGTGGCCGGAATCGTCGCCGGCGACGAGCTTGGCGGTCCCCGGAGTCGGGTGAGGATGGTTTCGATGCTACGGTGCACGGGAGGAAGAGCTGGTGGTGGCTACGGGTTCCTGGTGCTGCACTGAGCACGGTGAGGCACTCCGTTGTGACCTTGCACGGCTGTGGCCACGGCTGCGCCATGGCCGGCGGCAAGAAGCTCTCGGCCGCGGTGGAAAATGGAGCTAGGGAACGAGCGCGAGCACGAGAGAAGAGGGAAAAGGAAGAGGAGCTCACAGCGGGGTCGGAGAGGGGGTCAGCGAGCTCGGGGAGGTCCTGGCGGCGGCAAATCGACCCGAGATGGCTCGGGTGCCCGAGGTTGAAGACGAGGGCGAAGGCGGCGATGCAGGGCCTCCGACGATGCGTGGCTCGGTGGGAAGGACGAGGGAGTCGAGGCGGAGCTAATGGGCTCGTCGGAGGGGCGAGGGAGTGGCTGTGGTGGCAACTACGGTGATCGGCAGCGAGGTACACGCTCGGCCATCGTGGGAGAGGATGAGGGAGACGAGGGGGAGAATGAGAGAGGATGAGAGGGAGACGTGGGGGTCGCGTGGCGTCCACTGGGCGTCTCCCGGCATCGGCAGAAGCAGGAGGTGGCCGGCGCGTGGCCGGCGCGCGGCGAGCACGCGCCCCTGCCTCCTGGCGCGAGGTAGGGGGTGACTGGCCGAGCCAGTAGGCTGGGCCGAGCCAGGTAAGGCCCAGGTGGGCTTCTTTATCTTTTTTTAGATTTAGTTTCTGTTTTCTATTAAACTGCAACTGTTTAGCTTTATTAAAAATAATAAAACGTTTCCAAAAATCTTGAAAATAATTGTGGGCTCTGTTTAGATTATTTCCAACAGCAAACATTTATTTCCAGAATTATTTGGGCATTTAAATTATTTTATAGCATTTAAATGCCCAAATTCAAATACTTATGATTTAATTCAATGACCTTCTGTTGACCTAGAAAAATGTGCACCAATTTTTGCCAGAGGTTTTAACCCAGGACAAAGAGGGTGAACTTTTTAGAAGGGCATTTCAGGTTCATTGAAAATAATTTTAGTAAACCCTAGTTGTTTCCAGGGGTGGTGTTGGGGGTTTCTGCCTTCCCCATTTCAAATTTAAGAGAAATTTAAACATGATGCACATTCTAATGCTTGAACTAGCTAGGGTGTGACATTGATAGACAGGCTTCGGAAGCCTTCTTGCTTTCTAGTGTCTGTACTCAGACTATTTACTTCCGCTTGTGCTTGTATGACTGTATGACTTGAGTGTCGGGTCGTGTGAACCCTACCTGTATGAACATGTTATGTATGGCTCTCTGGAGCCTTTAAATAAAGTACTTGAGTTGTAGAGTTTTGTTGTGATGCCATGTTGTATGCACTCATATCGGGCATATTGTGTGTATGATTGAAATGCTCGGTATGAGCGGGATCCGACAATCTAGTTGTTTATCCTTGGCAGCCTCTCATATGGGGAAATATAGTCTAGTGCTTCCTGAGCGATAGTAGTCCGCTACAGCCCGATTCACCGGAGTCCTGCTAGCCCAGTACTACTGCTTTGGACACTTGACTGGCCAGCATGTGTTTCACCTCGTTCCTATGTGTGTCCTATCGGGGAAATGTCACGCGGTGACATCCGGAGTCCTGTTAGCCCAGTGCTACAGCCCGGATTCACTCGCTGATGACCGACATGTTCGATGTGATTCATGTATGCCTGTCTCCATAGGTCTATGCCGCTTTAGGTTCATGACTAGCCATGTCGGCCTGGGTTCTCTATCATATGGATGCTAGCGACACTATCATATACGTGAGCCAAAAGGCGCAAACGGTCCCGGGCCATGGTAAGGCGACACCCGTGGGTTACCGTGCGTGAGGCCGCAATGTGATATGAGGTGTTACCGACTAGATCGATGTGATATGGAATCGGGGTCCTGGCAACCCCATAGTGCGAGTTTAGCTTTCAGGAACTAAAAAGACGCCTGACATCTGCTCCCGTACTGGTACCACCAGATTTCTCCAAGGACTTTATTATCTATTGCGACACCTCGCGACAAGGACTAGGTTGCATACTCATGCAAGATCGTCAGGTAATTGCCTATGCCTCACGGGAATTACACCCACATGAGGAAAACTATCCCACACATGATCTAGAGCTTGCAGCTGTAGTCCATGCACTCAAAACTTGGCGACATTACCTTCTCGGTAATCGTTGCGAGATCTTCACCGATCACCAAAGTTTGAAATATATCTTCACCCAACCGGATTTGAATCTCAGGCAATGACGTTGGTTCGAGTTGATCTCGGATTACGACTTGGGAATAACTTACACCCCGGGCAAGGCCAATGTCATGGCTGATGCGCTAAGTCGTAAATCCTATTGTAACAACCTGATGTTACAACAAAGTCAACCACTTCTCCATGAGGAATTTCGTAAGCTTAATCTTCACATTGTTCCTCAAGGATTCCTATCCACCCTGATGGCGAAGCCTAACCTTACGGATCAAATCATAGCTGCCCAGAAGCGTGATAAGGGCATATCCCGGATTAATGAAAACATTGCTAGCAGAGTTGCTAGATGTTTTTCCATGGATGAGCGAGGTGTTGTCTTCTTCGAGAACCGCTTGGTGGTTCCCAAGAAACAACATCTATGCCAGTTGATTCTTAAGGAAGCTCATGAATCCCCTCTCACCATTCATCCAGGTAGTACTAAAATGTATCAAGACCTACGCCAGAGGTTTTGGTGGACTAGGATGAAGAGAGAAATTGCAAAATACATTGCTAGTTGCGACGTCTGTCATCGTGTTAAAGCAGAGCACCAACGGCCTGCTGGCATCCTTCAACCTTTGGCTATTCCTGAGTGGAAATGGGATAAAATCAGTATGGATTTCATTACTGGGTTTCCCAGGACCAAGAGAGGGAATAATGCTATCTTCGTCGTGATCGACCGTCTTTCCAAAGTATCCCATTTCCTACCTGTTCGTGAGAGTATCACCGCTAGCCAGCTAGCTGACCTATACATCTCCCGAATAGTGTCTCTTCATGGTGTCCCATTGGAAATTAACTCAGACCGTGGTAGTCTCTTCACCTCTCGATTTTGGGAAAGTTTCCAAAATGCTATGGGAACTCGTCTCTCTTTTAGCACCGCCTTCCACCCTCAATCAAGTGGTCAAGTAGAGCGAGTCAATCAAATTCCGGAAGATATGCTCCGAGCTTCTGTCATCTCATTCGGAATGGGTTGGGAGAAGTGCCTTCCATTTGCAGAGTTTTCTTATAACAATAGTTATCAAGCTAGCTTGGGCAAAGCTCCTTTCGAAGTTCTCTATGGACGAAAATGTCGAACGCCTCTTAACTGGTCAGAAACTGAGGAAAGACAACTCTTTGGCCCGGATATGATTCAGGAAGCAGAAGAGCAGGTTCGCGTTATTCGTGAGAAATTGAAAACAACCCAATCTCGTCAAAAGAGCCAATATGATCGTAAACATAAGCTCATGTCTTACGAAGTTGGCGAGAAGGCTTACCTTCGGGTTACTCCGTTAAAGGGAACCCATTGCTTCGATATCAAAGGCAAATTGGCTCCTCGTTACATTGGACCCTTTTACGTTCTTGCCAAACGAGGAGAAGTTGCCTACCAATTGTAACTACCTCCTCATCTTTCCAAAGTTCACAATGTCTTCCATGTTTCTCAACTCAGGCGTTGCTTTGCGGATCCTATCTGTGGAGTGGATCACGAAACGCTTGATCTACAAGATAACCTCTCATATCGGGAATATCCCGTTTGTATCCTTGATCAAGCCGAGCGTACCACTCGACGCCATAACATCAAGTTTCTCAAGGTTCAATGGTCACACCATTCCAAAAAGGAAGCCACTTGGGAAAGGGAGGATCGTCTTCGACTCGAGTACCCCACCTTCTTCCTGGAGGACCCTAAATCTCGGGACGAGATTCTTTTGAGTGGAGGTGAGTTGTCACACCGTAGCTAGTTCATGCATTTGAGTGGGGGTGAGTTGTCACAGCCTAACTATTTTACTAGTTGTGTCCCGTAGGATAGCTTAGCCAAGAGTCAAAGCTGGCTTGCTGCAATAACTCCACCACCTTCTTGAGAATGAGCATGTATAGTAGGTTCTGATGTAAGACTTGCTGAGTACCTTTGTACTCATGTTTGTTTAATTACTGTTTCAGACGACAACACCGCCCCCTCCGATGGGTTTTATGTAGATCTCGACGTTGATGAGTGACTTGCCACCCAAGTTTTGGTGATCCTGGCCAAGGAGGGCCCTATGTAGATAGACAGGCTTCGAGAAGCCTTATTTCTTTCTAGTGTCTGTACTCAGACTATTTGCTTTCGCACGTGCTTGTATGCTTGTATGACTTGAGTGTCGGGTCATATGACCCCTACCTGTATGAACATGTTATGTATGGCTCTCTGGAGCCTTTAAATAAAAGTACTTGAGTTGTAGAGTTTTGTTGTGATGCCATGTTGTATTTGCACATATCGAGCATATTGTGTGTATGATTGAAATGCTTGGTATGTGTGGGATCCGACAATCTAGTTGTTTATCCTTGTCAGCCTCTCTTATGGGGAAATGTAGTCTAGTGCTCCTCGAGCCATAGTAGTCCACTACAGCCCGGTTCACTGGAGTCCTGCTAGTCCAGCACTACTGCTCAGGACACATGACTGGCCGGCATGTGTTTCACTTCGTTCCTATGTCTGTCCCTTCGGGAAATGTCTGGCTAAGTAGCTGACCCTGTTAGTCCGTTCTTTTAAGATAAAGGAGCATAAGCCTTTTTCTTTTTATTACTATTTCCTCCGCTTAATGGATAACCATTTGCTACCAATGGGAGAATTGCTTCTTATTTCCAATTTAGATAATTGGCGGTGAAATAGACATGTCTGTGAAGATGCGGACTACCTGCACCTGGACAGAAAGACCCTATGAAGCTTTACTGTTCCCTGGGACTCTAATATAATAGAAAATGAAATGAAACGGTCGACCCAGACATAGAAGGTCGACCCAGGCGGATATACGCTATACGGATATATTTACTTACATTTGATGGGTATTTGCGTGTTCATTTTCAAAATTACAGTAGCACTAAAGAGAGTTCCTTGTATTCAATATCCTTATGGGGAAAAAGGATACCCAAAGGCGGTTCCATTTTTTTCTTAATCGGAGTTCTGGGTATGGGCTTATATGGTTCCAACGAACCAGGATTAGATTTGGAAAGATTAATTAATCAATCATACCCTGCAACCTTGGAAATACTTTTATATTTTGGCTTCCTTATTGCTTATGCTGTCCACCCCTACATACGTGGTTACCAGATACCCATGGGGAAGCACATTATAGTACATGTATGCTTTTAGCGGGAATATTATTAAAGATGGGAGCATATGGATTGATTCGGATCAACATGGTGACTACCGGAGTCCTGCCTAGCCTGCTACAGCCCGGGTTCCCCGGAGTCCTGTTAGCCCAGTGCTACAGCCCGGATTCACTCGCTGATGACCGACATGCTCGATGTGATTCATGTATGCCTATCTCCATAGGTCTATGCCACTTTGGGTTCACGACTAGCCATGTCGGCCCGGTTTCTCTATCATATGGATGCTAGCGACACTATCATATACGTGAGCCAAAAGGCGCAAACGGTCCCGGGCCATGGTAAGGCGACACCCGTGGGGATACCGTGCATTAGGCCGCAATGTGATATGAGGTGTTACCAGCTAGATCGATGTGACATGGAATCGGGGTCCTGATAGCTTGCTTCAGGGTTGCCACCTCGGTCGTGGCCCCTGGCAAATATACGATGATCCTGTCATTTTGCAATCGCGTCTTCTTTTATATATATACATATCTATAGACAGGGTATTACTTACCCTTGTTCTCCTCGAGCTGCCTCTTGGCAAGGCCGAGCTCTTTCTTGGACCCCTCGAGGTCCTGCTTCAGTACGACGACCTCCGCAGTCAGTGCAGCGGATGCCAGCAGCGAGGCCTGCATACTCATATTGACATACCTATATTAGACTCCTGCGATATTATTTGATCCTCTGTTCAGCTTTTCTTTGTGAACACCGAACAAAGCATCAGGGGCTACTGTCTATGCGGTAATATTTTTCCTATATTTTAAAACACTTACCTCAAAGCCTGTTAGAAGGTTGGCACAGGCTTCAGTCAATCCGCTCTTGGCGGACTGAACCTTCTGGACCACCGCACTCATAATAGTACGGTGCTCCTCATCGATGGAAGCGCTGCGAAGCGCTTCCAGCGGATTTTCCGGCGCCTCTGGATGGACAGAGGTCACCGGAACAGGCGTCTTGCCCCTCTTAGAAGGAGGCTGCCTGCCCGAGCCCGGAACCACTGGAGGTTCCGGCGCGGTGTTCGGCTAAGGGCCGAACTCGGAGCTCTCAGGGGCCTTGTCCCCTCGGCTCCCAGAGTCCGGGAGGCCGCCTTGAGGCGCCTCCGGGACTGTCTCCCCTCGACCCGGTGCCTCGTGAGATAGCACCTCGGCGTCGTCCGCAGGATAGGGGGAGGTGGCGGTCGGGACTGGATTGCTATCCATGTCCGACGAGCCCAGGAGCCGTCCGATGATACATCGATACGGGCTCGTGGCGGCCTGCATAATCATATTTCGGCGTTAGGTGAAGTAGTGCGGCAAAGGAATACTATCACTTACTCTGGTATCCGAATACTTACGACTTCCCCAGGGGCTTGGCCCTGGGCAGCCACTCGTCTTCGCCGTCGGTGGCAGTGGTGGAGTAGTCCGGAAGGAGAGTTATCCCTTTCTTGGACCCTTCGGCCTCCCCAGTTGGGGCGGCCTTCCTTTTCTTGTCTCCCCCGTTTGGAGGGGGGAATCCTCTTCTGCCTCCTCGTCTTCGGGGGAGGATTGCGCCGTAGAGTCCTCGGACGGTGAGTCCGACGATGCTTGGCGTCGGGAACTCTTTCGGGTTCCCTTGGCCTTCTTGGTCTTCTCCGGCACCGTATAAGGAGCCGGAGTCAGCATCTTCGCCAAAAGAGCGTCTGCTGGGCCTTCGGGCAAAGGAGCTGGGCAGTCGATCTGTCCGGCCGTCTCCTACCAGTCCCGTCAAAGGTACTGGAGTTTAGATCCCGCATGGAGTCAATCTAAAAAAATAAGTATCCTGTGAAAGGTAAAGCAACTTACCGCACTGGCTTGGCGCTTCGCGTTGAATCCGCGATCCTCAGTAATGGGAGGGGGGACCTCGGCGCTTTTGAACAGCACCCTCCAGGCATCTTCGTGAGTTGTGTCAAAGAGCCTGTTCAGAGTTTGCTGCTGTGCCGGGTCGAACTCCCACAAGTTGAAGTCCCATTGTTGGCACGGGAGGATCCGGCGGTGGAGCATGACCTGGACTACGTTGACGATTTTAAGACTCTTGTTTTACCATGTTTTGAATACACGCACTACAAAAAAAGACACATCCGTGACATTTTGGGCCGAATGAATTTTTTTCTGTCATACATATGACACTTCTATGACAATAATTGTGACAAAACCCGGTATCATCATAGATGTGGTGGGCTCCTACTTCTATGACAAAAAATCATGACAGAAAATGGGCTTTTCGTCGTGGTCGGGCCGGAGACGCAGCTGCATGACATTCTTTGGGCCGTCCATGACGGAAAAAACCGTGGTAGAAGCGAGGGGGAGGAAAATTTCGGGGAGTTCTCGGTTACGGTGGGAGGTCGGGGGCCGAGCGATGCACGTTTCTCTCGTACACGTACGCGCGTGTGTGCGAGGCATTGGCTCTAACTGAACCCGAGCGAGGCGTTGGGCTCTAACTGAACCCGAGCGATGGCACTGCAGGCTACGCGTTACTGAACCCGAGCGACCGATCGATGGCTGTGAACTGAACCTGATCGAGTGATTCCTTGGCTACTGCTGCTAACTGAAGCCGATCGATG